>NW_009951801.1:115927-121011 GCF_000747805.2 Chaetura pelagica | reverse complement strand
GGGTCCCGGCCATCCCCATCCCCATCCCTGTCCCCATTCCCATCCCTGGCAGTTCCCAGCTGGGGGACCCTGACTCACTGCCTCACTCAGATCTCCTGCAGGAAGTCCACAGGGAAGAGCCCCACTTTTCGGCCAGTGTAGACTTTCACGTAACCATTCACCTCCTCACCTTTCTGCACCACGATCTGGGGGTGAGAAGGGTACAGGTGAGATTATTGGGGCCCTACAGAGCAGGGGAAGGCAGGAAACCCCAGGCAGGGTAAGGGGGCTGGGCAGAGCAGGTCTCATCCAAGGGGCTGGGGGAGGTGGGCCATATGAGGCTAGTAATGTGGGCCAGGGCAGAGAGCCGCTGTGGTAGCCATGAGGACTGGCTGCCTGGCAGAAGGCTGGGACAGAGCTGCAGACAGGGGGTTGGAGGACCACCGGCTGGTCCTGTCTCACCTGATCCTTCTTGAGTGTGATCTGCCCAATCTCCCGGTTGCCCACAAAGGAGCGTGTCACCTTGTGCACGCGCTCGCCTGCCCGCACCCGGATGATGAAGTTTGGAGGGAAGTAGCCAATTTTTTCACCAATCTTCCCCTGAAAGAAGCCAGTGGATGGGTGCCAGGTGAGAGTTGGAGCCAATCTGTATAACACCCAGATTGTCCTATCACAAACAGCCTGCAAATTTTGGGTTGACATGAGGACACAGCAGATTTAGGGACCTGTGTCCCCAAGAGAGTGCAATCTGCACTCCTAGCTGACCTCTCCCTTTGCTTTCAGCTCGCCATCTTTCCCCTCTGTGCTTGCAGGACACCAGCCTTACCCGCCACCACTCCTCATTGGAGTCATCGACCACTGTGATCTTCTCCCCTGGTCTGTGAAGGGAAGGAAGGGCTCAATGTCAGGGGGGCAGAGACCCTTCACCCTGAGACACCTAAAATTTGCAATGAAAATTGCTCTTCCCACAGCACCAGCTCCTAGAGCACTATGTCGGAGGTTGAGGAATGCACACAGCCCATGGGCTAAGGGACAGGCAGGTCCTGTACATAAGCAGCTCAGCCTCAAGCCTGGGATGCAAGAAATCAGTGGAACCATATCAAGACAAACATCAGCAGCCTTGAACATGAGGCCAAAGCCTGGGAGCTGGGAGAGCAAGGCCCCTGCTCAATGTGTAGTGCATTGGGGCAGGCAGAAAAGCCACAAAACCAAAACCACAGGCAGCAGGGCTCTAATTTCTGCCCACATTCATTCACAGACCTCTCCTGGCAATGAAAACCTCACTGTTGAGGTGAAGACTTCTCCCCCTCCCCACTAGACTTGTCCCATCCTTCCCCTCATCACTCCTGTGCCCACTACATGGCTGGGAACTTACGGGAAATCCAAGTCATCTTTCTCCAGGGCTTTGAAGCGATAAAGTGCCACAAAATAGTGAGACTGTGGATAGCCACCACGAGTTCCTGGCTGTGGCTTCTTGTTCTAGAGGAGGAGGAAAGAGGGGTTTGGGGCCCTAGAGAGACTGAGGATAGCTCCAGGGAGCCCAGCAGGGAGATCCCTGCAGCCCATGCTGCTCCAAGGCTGTTGGCCTTTGAGGAATAGGGTGAGAAAGATGCCTACCTTGTCATCTGTTGGACTCTTCTCAGTCTTCTTGTTCCCTTCAGAGGTGCCTGGAAATGTGTGTGGGGGGGAGGGGTTACATCTCTCCTGGTACTGTCTCTCTGCCCAGGACCAGTCTCCTCCCAGGGATCTCCTGTGCCCAGGTCAAAGAGGGGAAGCAGAGAGAGTCCCAGGGTGGAGAGCTAACTAAAGACCCCCTTTCGGCACCTTGGGAGGTCCCCCAAGTACAGTCTCCCCAGCAGGCACCCTCCCTGCCCCATGCTTCTGGCTGGAGATCAGCCCCCCTCCAGTTCCTTGGCCATCATGTGCAGTCAGTCTTGCCAGTCTCAGCACTCACCACGCTCAGTTTTGCCCTCTTCTGGCTTTGTGGCTTCTGATTCCTCATCCATCATAGCAGCCAAAGGCTGCAAGGCAAAGAGCTGTCAGGGAGTGCAGAGCAGGCAGGGAGGTGGGGGTGGCAATGGGGTGCAGGCTGTGGTGCCAGGACCCTTGGGCATTTGGACCACTAGGCCAACCCTGCACTCACATTTTTCTTGTCATCCTGCCCTTTCTTGCGCTCCTTGTTGGCCATAATGACACCCGTCCGAAGGGTCTCAAACACTGGGTCGCTCCCGTTGGCTGCTGCTGGGGCACAGGGATAGTGAAAGGGGTTCAGCTAAAGGATGCACCCTGATGTGGGGACACTACTTACCAAGTGGCTCCTTGACGCAGGTGTTTTGCTGGTCACTATAGAGGGGTGAGCTGTACGCCCGGCGAAACCCTGGGGGCTGGAAAGTAAAAGGAAAGAGGGGTCAGAGCATCAATCACCACCCAGATCTGTGGACCCTTCCATGAAAGCTGAGTGGGGGAGCAGGTGGATGCTAAGGAACTCAGATGTGACCAACCAGCAGGGGTGGTTGATGCCTGGGCAGAGGCAAGTCATGGTGCCTGGGTCTTGGTCACAGAGACCGAGCTGGCTGCTCCCTCCCGTGGTGTTTTGATTTTCCCTGTGAGGAGGTACCCCAAGCTCAGAGCTGGTGGAAACACTCACAATTTTGCCGAAGCAGCGCTGCATCTCCACATAGGACTGGCAGTGGTGGTGGATGTTGGTTTTGCAGTTCTTGCATCTCAGGCCAAATTTGTTGTTGACTGGTGGTGGGGGTGGGCAGAGGGGTGGAAAGGAGAGGCAATGTGACACTGCAGCTGTGGAGATGGCTGGGCTGGAGCCCTGGCCAGCCTTGGCCCCCAGCCCTTGCCCTGACCATGGCCCCCAGCCCCAGCACCCTCAAGACTCACGGACAATCATGCGGGCACAAACATCGCAGAACTTGGGCTTTTTGAAGTAATGATCTTTGAACTTGTGGGGTTTGTCATTTACAAGTTTCTGCGGCTCAGGAGGGGGCTCAGGCTCCTCCTCCTCTTCATCCTCTTCCTCCTCCTCATAGATGTAGTAGATGGGTCCCCCTGAAGGGCTGACCAGTTCCCCATTGGGCTGTGGCTCTGGCATAGTCTCCTCCTTGGGCTTTCGCTGGAAAAGTTGCTTCAGCTTCTGTATCTGCTGGGGCAGGAGAGGATGCGTTGCACACTGCAGGTGCATCAGGGGAGGCAGGCAGGGAAGCTGGTGCCTGGCTCCCCACAACTTTGCTCTGACCTAGAGACTCCTTGCATCTCCACATAGGACTGGCAGTGGTGGTGGATGTTGGTTTTGCAGTTCTTGCATCTCAGGCCAAATTTGTTGTTGACTGGTGGTGGGGGTGGGCAGAGGGGTGGAAAGGAGAGGCAATGTGACACTGCAGCTGTGGAGATGGCTGGGCTGGAGCCCTGGCCAGCCTTGGCCCCCAGCCCTTGCCCTGACCATGGCCCCCAGCCCCAGCACCCTCAAGACTCACGGACAATCATGCGGGCACAAACATCGCAGAACTTGGGCTTTTTGAAGTAATGATCTTTGAACTTGTGGGGTTTGTCATTTACAAGTTTCTGCGGCTCAGGAGGGGGCTCAGGCTCCTCCTCCTCTTCATCCTCTTCCTCCTCCTCATAGATGTAGTAGATGGGTCCCCCTGAAGGGCTGACCAGTTCCCCATTGGGCTGTGGCTCTGGCATAGTCTCCTCCTTGGGCTTTCGCTGGAAAAGTTGCTTCAGCTTCTGTATCTGCTGGGGCAGGAGAGGATGCGTTGCACACTGCAGGTGCATCAGGGGAGGCAGGCAGGGAAGCTGGTGCCTGGCTCCCCACAACTTTGCTCTGACCTAGAGACTCCTCCTTCCACAAGTGGGAGGAGATCCCAGGGATCCTGGGGCAGAAATGCTGCAAGGACAGGGACCCTTCACCTGGACCCATAAGATCCCCATGAAAGGAGGAACTGTGACTCCCAAACACCATGTAAATGTGGGCACTCTGGGGAAGAGTCAAGCTGAGAAATGCCTACCTAGTGCCCAGCTGGGTCAGGATCCCATGAGGCATTCTTGGCCTCACACATGCTCCTGGGGCTGAGGCAGAGATGATGCTAGAAAGGTGGCTTCCCACTCAAGGTGCCCTGTGGGCACCCACTTACCCGGCTCTTGGGTTTCCCAGCTGAAGCAGGTGTAGCTGGTGGCTCTGGCACTTCCTTCTCTGTCATGCTATGAGGGGAAAAGAGAGAGACATCATGTTGGCTAGGGCTGTTCCCACTGCAGGTATCCAGTGAGGGCAGAACTGGCCAGACCTTGCTGGGTGGGAAGTATCTCCCTAGCCAGTGCCTCCTTCTGCCCCTGCAGCATCACCTCCTGCCACTGTACCTGCAGCTCCTGCCCCAACAAGGGCCAGCTCTGATGTGGGTGAGCCTCAGGGCCCCCGGATATCTGCTGGGCCCTGATGCGCAGGCTGGAGGACAGCAGGCTCCCAGCCCAGCGTGCACAGCACTGCTATTTGCTTGGTGGACATGGTGCCAAGTGCTGTGAGCCAGTCTCTGGGCTTATCTGCCCATGTCCACCTCTGCCTAGACATCTCCATATCACAATTAAACTGCAAATGGTGCCACTTTTGCCCCTGAGGACAAGCATGCCTATGATGCTGTTTGGCATGACTGCACAGCCCTGCTTTCGTCTCCACAGAAGCACCAAGCAACTATGGAGGCAGAATCTGCTCCTGCATCCCCCCAAACATCTCTGATTTCATCTTTGACTGTCAACCATCCCCACAGTCCTTCTACTTGGACATCACAATTTTTGGTGATACCTAACACAAGCCCCCACTCCCCTCCCCAAGCCCCATGGAAATCAACCAGTATGATCATCAGGGAAACAGTGATGGGGACTGGAGAGTCCTGGGGAAAGGGGTGCTGGAGCAGCAAAGAGCCCTGGAGTCTCCCAACAGTGTGGGTGGAACAGGGGCCCACGAGGCTGTGGCTACGATAAGGGAGAGCCGCGCATGGAAACACACTCACGCTGTGTTTGGAGCTCCTGTCCTGCGATGTAAAACCCCACAAAAGGTGGCCGATGTTGGGACCTTGCTGGCCGTGCAGCCCCCAGCCCTC
>NW_009951801.1:115547-115831 GCF_000747805.2 Chaetura pelagica | reverse complement strand
TTGAGAATTTGGAGCCCATGCCTGAGGCAGGAGGGGAGTGGGGTGGAGAGGAGCCACTGGCTATTTGCGTTAGTAGGTTGCTGGGCGTCAGAGGCCCACCCACCCCCTGGCATAGGGCAGCAGCAGAGCAGGGGGACACCAAGTGCTCTAGCCTTGATATATGTTTGATCTCACATCTGAAGCTCCTGCAGCTGGGACGGAAAAAGTAAAGCGTGGCAGCAGTAGGGTCTCTCACAGGGCAGGTCTCATGGCTGGCCCCACTTCCCCTGGGGCAAAGCCCACAC
>NW_009951801.1:91268-114852 GCF_000747805.2 Chaetura pelagica | reverse complement strand
GGGGGGCAGCTGCCCTGCTCCTGTGGGAAGCAGAGTGACAGGACAGAGGGGAACCGACAGCTGAGCGCTGGCAGAGGCTGACGCTGAGAAATTGGAGCCCATGCCTGAGCCAGGCGGGGAGTGGGGTGGAGAGGAGCCACTGGCTATTTGCGTTAGTAGGTTGCTGGGCGTCAGAGGCCCACCCACCCCCTGGCATAGGGCAGCAGCAGAGCAGGGGGACACCAAGTGCTCTAGCCTTGATATATGTTTGATCTCACATCTGAAGCTCCTGCAGCTGGGACGGAAAAAGTAAAGCGTGGCAGCAGTAGGGTCTCTCACAGGGCAGCTCTCATGGCTGCCCCATACTCTCTGGCAGCAAGTCCTACTGGGAATTCCTATCATGCTGCTCTGCAGTGGGTGCCAGATCCATGGACCTATGTCCCTGCCAGGCAGGGTGGGTGGCAGTGGGGCAGGAGCTTGCATCAAGGCTGGGGTTGGAGCCCATCCCTTCCAGGCAGCTTTTACCTCTTCACCTGCACCTGCTCTTGAAGGTAGCATCCAGATGCTGCAAGAGGCTCCAGCTGCTGTGTGCAATGCTATGTTGAGTGTGATCCCAGCCCAACTCCTGTACCCAGAGGGCAGGAGGACATGGTGATACCTGCACCTATCAGCTCAAGGGCTGCTCCCCTGTAATCAGGAGGAATGTGTTGCTTCTGGGCAAGTGATGCAGCGTACCCCATTCTTGCCATTGCACAACTGTATGGGCCCAGCAGCTAGGAAAAGAGGCTATGAATTTCTGACAGGGAGGAGCAGCCCCAGGTCAAAGTGCTCAGTACTTCTCTCCCAGCCTCAGCAAGCCATGAGCTCACAGTCCTTGTACATGCTAAGCACAGCAGCAGGACCTTGGCAAGAACACATCCTCCTGTGAATGCCCCTTCTGCTCCCTGGCTGTCATCTCACCGGAAGAGGCACAGCCAGCCACTAGCACTCCTACTGTCAGAGAATGGGAAAGTAGCATGAAAATGATGGTCAAGTTTTCTTTTTATATTTAAAAACAACCCCCAAATAAAATAAAACAAAAAATACCCCCAAAATAATAATCAGATTAAATAAAATGTGCAGTCAACATACCAATCAACACCTGTATGTGCAGTTCAACACAGTGCTAAACAAAACAATATACACAGGGTAAGCTGGGCGGGCACAGGCATGACTCAAAAAATAATAAAAAAAAAAAAAATATCAATTTCATATCTCTTAATTAGGTCCATATAAATATATCCAGGAAGGAGGGGGAGAGAAATGGAGGGCAGAAAGGAAAAGAGAAGGCAGAGGGGAGTGCCCACAGTCCAGTGTGCTCTGCGCCCATGCGTGAACCCTACTGTGAGCTGGCACGCTCCAGCACCCGCAAGTCGTAGTTCTTTTTGGCCACACGTAGCTTGAATCGGCTGAGAGAGTTGTTGAGTCGGAGGGAGGCATTCTGGGCAGCCAGTGGGCTGGGGAACACAGCCACGATGGTGTATAAGGCAGCAAGGTCACTGTGCCTGCCATTCTCTGGAGTCCCATTGTTGTCCCCACTGCCCCCATCTCCATGACGCCCCTGAGTCTCTTTGAGCCACTGGATTTTGGCACCAGCCATGGCAAGCTGAGTGAAGAGCTTGTCAGCCTCTGTCCGTGTGATGCCCTCGGGCAGGTCTGTCACTTCCAGCACTCGGCCCAGCACTGCAGTGGAAAGACAGCCCATGTCAGCGACAGCAGATTCTTGGGTGGCAACAGAACAGCCAGAGCTTATGTGCAGGCTCCTCACCAGCTCTGGAGTTGAAGCAGTCACCTCTGTTTCACTCATGAAAGCAGCACTTTGCTAAGTTGCCCCCACATTAGTAAGGTATTTTTTTAAGCCTATCACTTCTTTCCCCCCAAACTGCTCCCACCATTCTGCTATGTCTCATCCTGATCCTTTCTGGTGCCCACTCACATCCTGGTCCCCACATGGCTGGTTCAAGAGGAGACTGGTATTTCCCATTTGCCCAGGGCTCCAGCAACATCAGGTCCTCCTTGCTTCATTTGGCTGGGCTTGGCTTTTCAGTCAGGGCTTTCCCTGGTACTCTGCCCCATCTTCCTACCCTGATCCCTGGGTACCAGAATTAGGACTTAACCCAGCTCTCCTGCCCTCTGTCCCTGGAAGGGAGCAAGAGCGGCTACACCCATGGAGGATGCTGACATGGGTGGATCCTGAACATGACACTGCCTTATGTGCTTCACCCACAGGGAGGATCCTCTCCTGTGCCTAGGCCAGTGTCATGCCAACCTCTTTGCTTCTGCTCTGTGGTACCTAAACATTTCTGCTGCCTCCTGGCTCCAGCCCTGGCTTTTGAGCTTAGTGGAGGGCTGGCTGAATGGATTCTTTGCTAATATTAACACAGCATGTAATGAATATGCCAGCTGGAGGGAAAGGGGCATCTCTCCAGCAAGCAGCTCTTAAAGAGCCCCCTGCAACAAGCTGCTGTTGTTGGTGACATGAAGGTGATATAGGGGACAAGTCTGAAGCCTTCAGAGAGCTGGTGAAGACTGCCTCCCTTCCAGGCTGTCTGGCTTATGCTCAGCTAGCAAGTCTGGTATTGCCTCGCCTTCCTTCCCTGATGACTATGTGGAGACTTCCCAAGGTGAGGAACAGTGAGTCCCTTTGCTTTGGAGAGAAATGATCTGGGCTTTTGAGGCCTTGCAGCCACCCCTGGAAGATCACAAAGCCCTTTACATAGGTGAAGGCCCAGCAGCTCCTGGCCTCACTGCGAAATGGAAGCATGAGAGGTAAGAGCACTTGGGAAGGCAATGGTAGGAACATGATCTCAGGGGTTTGGACACTCACTTTCTGCTGAGAGAGAGCAATAAAATAACAGGAGTTCTGCCAGCTCCACCCACTCCATCACTTCAACCCTAACAGAGACAGGAATAGGGTCCAGGTCTCCTGGTGGTCATCCTGTCCAACAATTTCTTCCCAATCTTCCTCAAAAGCTTTGCTCAGTGCAGGCAGTGTTTACTGGGTTTCTGAGCAACCCCAGTCCTCCCATCTTCCAACAGGCACAGCTGACTGGGTCTGGCTCTGTTGCTTCCCCCCAAGCTAGGCCTCATGTGGGCTGTGGGGGGTGTGTGTTTGTGTGTGGAGGGAGGCAGTGGCAGGCAGAACTGCTCTCTACAACCACCCCCCAATCGGTGGGGGGAATAGGTTCTGTGGAATGCTTGTGTGGACAGAGATAACATCTGGGGTCTCTGCCAATGCCAGCTATGACCGTGCAGTGGGGACAAGTCAGAGGGTGAAGAGGGGACTGCTTGAGGAGGGTCACTTGCCTACATCACTTGTCCCAAGATCAGTGGATGCTGACTTGAGGGCCTGTCTCTTGCTCCGGTTTCCATGTTTCATTCCAGTCTGCCCCTTCAAGAAGAAAAAATGGTAGCGTGTCACCCGAGGAGGCCTTGCAGTGCCCACAGAGCATCCTGGGAGCAGAGGGAAGAGCAAACATGATAGGCTGTGGCTGTGAAGGGCAATGAAGATGCCCAGAAGAACCATGCACCCTCTGAGGTGACACCACACTTGGGTAGGTTAGATGAGATCAGCCATGGTTCCAGGACACTCAAAGGACTTGGGGCTGACACTGCTTCTGGACAAAGTTGGGAATGGGATGAAATTTTAACCGAATGCCAGGCTCTAGTGAAATCAGTGTACAAAGGCAGCCCTGCCGGAGGGATGGTAGGAGCATGGGGTAGGCAGCCTGCGACCTAATCAAAGGAATCCAAGCACAGGGCAAGGTGTGAGACTCACTTCTTACCTACTCCTGGGCCCTGATCAGAGAGGGGTTGTCTGGAGGGAAGGGGGTGGTCTTGCTCTGCTCCCAGGACAGAAAAGGGTGAGTGGGTGGGGGTTTGGCCCAGTTTTACCTGGTGTGCATTGTAGTTGGGCTGGTTGTGGAGCAGCGGTGGCGGACAGATAGTCAGATTATACTGCAGTGGCTGGCCCAGCAATGAGTAGCGTCCATCACCTGCAAAAAGGAAGCAAATGCTTGTATGGGTCTGAAGAAATCACAGGAAAGACCCAGCCCCATGCTGTCTCCACACCTTCCCCTTACCTTGTGCTGGGCCCATGGGCCGAGGGAACTGTGTGAGGACAGGGAGGGGGCTCAGCCCTGTGCAGACATTGTTGAGGTTGGTGACAGGAGACGGCGTTGGGGATTGGGTGGGGGACGTGATGGGGCTGCTCAGCTGGGTGCTGGCCTGGGGAAGGGAGAGCATTAGACAGCCCCAGTACTTGTAACTGGTCCCACACCTGTCTTGTCACCATAGGATGAGCCCACCCCTGTCTCCCAGCCCATCCAGACAGCACAGATGGTGCGGTCCTCTCTCCCGCCAGGTTGCCCTGAAAAGATAAGCTGCCTTCTTCCCAGTCCTCTCAATACCTGAGCACTGGTGTCTGGGTTGTACAGGTCTCCTGGCTTCTGCCCCCGCTGGTCCAGGCTGTAGTACTTACAGTGGCTCCACTGCACCACAGGGGGATTCTGGGGGGCCTGGGGGCCATTAGGTACATTCAGCTGCATCACAACCACGCCAGGGCCTGATGGAGACACCCCTGGGGAGACATGACAGCAGCAGTATTGCCCAGGTTCTGTCCTTTGCTGCTTGCTGTGGGACAAGAGGCAGCAGCCTGTCTGCATATCTTTGCACTCTTCCCTACAACACCCCCTCTGTGCTCTTTCCACTGCTACTCTTACCTGCCCAGGTGGGCTGAAAAAAGGCCACACCAAGGTCAGAATCCCTCTCTGATATCACAATTTACATCAGAGAGTGATGACTTTTAATCCAGGAGAAATGCAAGCAAGAGGGGACAAACTGAAGGTAACTCGGGTGATCTCTCTGAGCATCGCAGCAAAACTTCAGGCAAAGGATCTAATTACAGAGCTGGGTGCAGTGCTCTAGTCTCCTGCTCACTTCCCTGCAGCTGGGACAGGATACAGGAATCCTGATGCTCCTCTCACCCACAGTGCTCCCTGGCCCCCGTGAGCTGTTCTGGTGACACTAAGCCGCGTTGCCAGCAGAGGGAGTCTGCATCCCACAGCAGCTTCTACTCTGCCTGCCCAACATGGCAAGGAGATGCCAGGCTCAGGCCAGAATCAGCCTGGAGCAAAGTTGCTGTGCCACATTCAGGTAATTCCCAGTGGACCATGGGATGGGTACGACTAAGAAAACCCATTGCACAGAAGCTGCCAGATTTGGCTGTGAATTGGTAGCTCTGCTCACTGCAGCCCCTAGGAAACTTGATCCAATCTGTGCACAATCAGTGCCAATCCTGACGTCTCTTACCTGAATACTGCTGTTGCATCTGTGGCGGGCTGCAGGGTGATGGGGACTGTGGCATCGGATACTGTTCAGAGCCAGGTGGCTGAAGAAACCCCACTGAAGGGCTGTGAAGGAGAGAGCACTCGGGTGAGGTGCTGGGGAGAAACAGCCTGCCCATCTGTGCAGGCAACCATCAGCTCCCTCTGCTTGAGTTGGCTGGAAATCCAGGTGCTGTTTCTGGAGAAGCACAGGAAGCACTGCATGCTGCAGGACAGCTGTTCCCAAGAAGTGCTCATTATCAGAGCCAGGACTGGGCAAGCTCAAGAGATGACCAGCATCTATGGTGCCCAGCCATCTCCTCTAGCTGCAGGAGTACAATGCTTTGCCCTCTCAGTAGGGCAGCAAGACCCCTTTCTCCCCAAAGCACGCCAGAGATATGGAAGCTTTTACCTGGTGCCATTCTGCTGGGCAGCTGGGATGACACTGTAGTAGATGGGTACCCCGCCAGCCTGAAGACCCCCTTGAACAGACTGGCTAGCTGGTACAAGCACTGGCTGCTGGAAGGGCTGCTGGATGACACTCTGAGACTCATTGGCCACAGGAACCTGTGCAGGGAGGAATGAAGCAGCCCTATGGAATGACAGATAACAAAGAGCAGAAGCAGGGAGAATTGGCCCCAGAGAGACACCAGTGAGGTTCTTACAAGGTAGAAGAGATACCAGATGATTGTCTACTGCAGCCCAGAGTAATCTTGCCCAGGCAAGGGCAGCCTTTTCCAGCTTCTTTTGCAAACACAATGGAAAAGGGACCAACTGGACTCAGTCCTCCTTAAGACATGTCCCACACAGGGTCAATGTGGATGTGCCTTCCCCAACCTGGCAAGCATGCACTATCTTCTCAAGCTGACTAAATCTCCATTTTTGTCTCCATCACTCAGGCACAGGAACAGGGAACTTCTTGCAAGGGCCTGCACAGTTAAGGCCCCCTTATCCAGCTCCTCATTGTAGACCATCTGATGCCTACCTGATATGAAGGCAGTGGAGTGTACTGGACCATCAGGCCTTGCATCTGGCTCCCCATACCGCTCCTCTGGTTGCTGAGAAGGCCAGGGGGCTGTGCCTGCTGCACTCCCATCATACTCTGCATCTGGCTCCCCATGCTGTTCCTCTGGCTGTTGAGGAGTCCGGAGGGCTGTGCCTGCTGCACTCCCATTACACCTTGGTATGTTTGCTGCTGGTTGGACATCATTGGCTGTAAACCTGTAAGAACAGGGTTTAAATGGAGCAGCTTCCCAGCTGGCCACAGAAGACAGCATGAAACTTGGCAGATGAAGGCTCAAATCCTGCTTCTAAAGATTGTGAAAAGGGTTTTCGTTACAGCAGATGTAAAAAGACCTGAAGGAAACTCCTGGTTTTAAATCCACCTTGCAGCACCTCAGTGCATGCTAGGTGCTGAGAGGGAGGGAAATGACTAAAACAATCTTTGCAGCCAGGCCAAGTTTCAACTTTCCTCCACACAGTCAAGAGGCACTCTATAGTCACCTAGTGCACCAAAGAGTGGGAGACAGGGAAGAGCAGACTGGCCTCAAAGAGTGCATGGGAGATCCTTAGGAGCCAACAAGAGTGACAGGAAAGGGAAACATGCTCCATCCGCCCTTTTATGCCTCCTTACCAGGCTGCTGGGACTGCTGGGGGAGCTGCTGAGTCCGTTGGGAGCTGTAGGCCACTGGGTGACTGAGAGATCTGTATTGCTGGCTGGAGTTTGGGTACTGCCCAGGAGGGTAGTAAGAAACCTGAACCTTTCAGAATCAAGAAAACATGGTGATGAGAACACAAGAGAGACTGGGTCCAAGAAAGCTGGTTTCCCAGGACCAGTTTTCTCTCTCACTTGGCCTAGTTTCTGTTGAAGGAACCAAACCAGGGCTTTGGCTCTGGCCAGATGATGGCTCCTCAGTGAAATGCAGCCCTTTCCCACTCCTCCCAGCCTCCACATCCAAGCCTTTCCCAGCACAGTAGTGCAAGAGCACAGTAGGCATAAATCTCATCACAGCCCAGGGGTCAATCCTAGAGGTCATAATGCCCTACAGGACCCCAAAGAGACCTTAGAGGTGTCAGTCCTGAATCTGGTTACTGTCCATTCCCCTAACCACTCTGAGTCAGGAATAGACAGAGGGGTCCCCAGATCAGTGCTCTGTGAGCTCAGAAGGACAAAGGGAAATCATCCTGTGCCTAAGCAAGGGTGTATGCCAACCTGAAGCTTGAATTTCTTGGTGTTGGTCCACCACAAATGAGCAGCAGAAAAAGGGGAGACCCCACTCTCAAGTAGCTGCTCTTCGGATTGCTCCCCAGCCACCCCTTGCTTGACAGCTTTGTGACAAGGTGCACATCCCCTCCAGGCTTGCACATGTTCTTACTTGCTGGGGAGGCTGAATGTAGCCCTGGGGCTGCAGCACCTGCTGTGTGGTGGCTGTGTGCCCTGAGGCAGAGTAGTTGGAGGTGGTAATGGGCTGTCCAGGGGTTGCCATGATGAATCCTGTCTGCTGAGGATGCTGGGAAACGAGGGATGACTGGAACACAGCTGAGGCCGGATCTGGTGCTTCTGTAGAGCCTTGTCGGCTGAGACTGATCTGCGCAAAGGGGTTGCTGAGTTCGTCGGCCTGCATTGGGAATAAGTGGGAAGGATGGAGGAGCACAGCATATAGGACAACAGAATGTAGGACATAGCTCTGCTGAGCAGAATGCAGATCCCTTCTCCCTACTCTGTGCGGAGGAGGTCCCCCAAGAAAGGTCCCCAGAAATGAGCCACAGACAAAGAGCATTCTGCAGGACAGGGGGTAAGGGCATGCGAGCTGCAGGGGGCCCAAATGCTCAGCGGACACTGGTGACATGCAGGGCCCCACACAGGCAGGGGTGGCCCCTGCCTAAAGACCATGTCCCATGGAGGCATGTCATTCCCGTAAGACGCAGAGGAGAAAACACAGGGCCTGACTGAGACCAGAGGGCAGTCATGGCCCCTGGATCCCAGTGCTGGGCACAAGTGTTGCTTCCTGGTGGAGCTCTGGGCTTGGCAACTTGCTCTTTCTCAGGCTCTTTCCAAGATCAGCCACCCCAGCAGTGTCCAGCCCTGGTGGGTCCTACAGTCTCACTGCCTTGACCCCACTACAGCACAGAGCCTCCATGAATCCCAAATCCACTGGGTGAAATCCATGACATACCTGATTTGCAAAAGCTCATACAACACAAACACAGCACATGAGTACAACAGAGACAGTGCAGAAGAGGAAATGGGGTTTATACCAAGTTGTACTGCTGGGGTGGAGAGACTGGCAAGAGAACTTGGGGGCAGGAGCTTGGAGAATACTGAACAGGCTGCAGCGCTGGGATCGGCTATGACCAGCAGAGAAGGATGTGGAAAGAAATTTGGGTGGGAAGAAGGTGGGGGATGGGAAGAAGGATAGGAGGAAGGAGAGAAAGAAGGAAACAACACAGTTAGTCAACTAAGCCAATTGCAAACACACAGAGGGGGCATTGCAGAGGGTTGGAAAGCAGAATCAGGGAGCGTTCATCTCTGTGAAGACACACAGCCTGGCCAATTGCTTTGTGGAAGCTGGGAAGGCTGACCATGTCCACAAAGCAGCTCTTGCCTGGCATGAACAATGGCACAAGTTCACACAGGCGAGCTATGGCCTACAGCAGCAGGTGAGCCACTTTCCCCCAGCACAACCTTTGTATCTCTCCCACTCCGCTGCCCACATGTGTGCAGCACTGAGTCCCAGCTCTCTCTGCAAGTGCTTCTTGGTCTTTCCTGCTGGTAATGTCTTCTTCACTCTTATCTTCTGTAGGGGTCCCCCTCACTTTGTCACTGGGAGGACCTGCTGATGCCTGCTTATGACAACACCTAACTCAAGCACCACATACTGTGCTTTGGGCGCTGAAACTGTAGTGGTCAACACTGTGTTGTTTTTCTGATCACTTCATTTGACCTTTGGTGAAATGGAAGGTGCACACATGTGGGAGACAGTGCATTTTCAGACCTTTCACCAACAGTCAAACACATGAAAAAAGTTTTTCCAGGACCTAAACCATACAGTCAAACAGCAGAAGATACAGAATTAAACCCCAGCAAGACACAGTAGTTCTGCACAAGCTCCACAAGCCTGCTGTGTGTTCAAAACTTCCACCCAGGGCGCTATGCTCTGTCCGCCATGCCACATTACAGCTCTGGACAGACACTCCTTCTAGCTTTAGTGCTGGACCCTGGCTACCTCAGGGACACACCTCATCTGTAGAACTGAGATGTTTCCCCTGAGGTTCGGTATCCTCTGCAAAGAGATGTACAACTCTGCAGTCAGTCCAGGGCCCAAGAACTACAAGTACTCCCCATCCTCATACAGAGAGCAACAGACAGCAAGGAGCTGTTCATGTTAACTGCAGTAAAAGCTGAGGCTTGTTTCCTCCTCCCATTCCAGCCCACTGAAAACAGAATCACTGAATAGCCTGGGTCGGAACGGCCCTTGGAAGGGTTGGAAGATCATATGATTCAACCTTTCATGGGAAAGGGAACCTAGATAAGATTATTTAGCATCCTCCCTGTTCAGTTGCAGCTTGAAAACCTCCAGTGTAACTTGCAATTCTTTGCTGTAGGAGACATCATAAGCATGAGATGATGCATGAGAAAGGCTTCCTATAAAACTCATAGCAGATTGAGTTCCAGCACCGATACGTGGCTCTGAATAGGGCAGGATGGGAAGGTACTGAGGACGCTTCCCATGCACACTGTCCAGCTCTGCACCCACTACACGAGGCAGCTTTACTCTCCAAATGTGCCTATCAGGGCTGGCTCCCACACCTTCCCCAGTCCAGTAGTGACAAGGGGCTGCTCTTGTGCTGTGTTTTTTTACAGTCTTGGGAACACAACAAACTATGTAGCAATGACAGCCACAAGCGCTTTACAGAGGGCTCCATCCTCAGAAACAGCCCTGCAGGCTGTAGAATGTCACTTGGGTTTAACTTGGACAAGGTGTGGAGAATACACTCAGACACAGTTCTGGGTCTACCTTTCCCCAGGACTTCAGGTCACCAGCCATAGGATTTCAGTACTGGGGAGCTCAACCTCAACTACCGTTTGTGACAGTCCCACCCCAGGAGAGCAACTGGTTCCAGAACGTATCCCTGCCACTCAGCAAAGGGCTACAGATCCTGTGCCAGGAGAACTGCTGGCCTGAGAAGATACAGAAGAGGCTGGCAAGTTAAACTGTGAGCATGGCCCCTGACCTTCTCCTGCTCTCTGCCAACAGCACAAATGGACTGTAACTCCCTAACAGGCAGCAAGTGTGAGGAAACCCAAAACCCACTGGGCAAGTGTGAATCCAGAGCACCCTAGTTGTATGCTGGCTCTGCTTCTACCCCCCACCTGTGTGCCCAAGAAGCTCAGTGAGCCTTGGATAGTGTGCAGCAGCTCACCTGGGATATCATGTGGTTACTCATGGCTGGCTGCTGCTGGGCTGCAGGTGAAAGTCCTTGGGGCTGTGCTGGTGGCTGTTGTGGTGGCTGTGGCTGAGGCTGCTGGGCTGTGCAAGGCAGGAGGCCACAGCTGGGCTGTGAAGAAGGGGATTGGCTGCATGCTTCAGGAGCACCTAGCACCAAACCTTGAACAGAAAAAGGCATGGCAGGGTTGGTTCCTGGGAGAGAAAAACATTGATTCACTGATGGAAAAAACATCAGAAAATTGTTAGCTTGAGTTCCAGGGTATAGGACTAAACAATATCCTTTGTCTTAGACAACTATATAGGGAGGGAAGATCTAATGGTGAATATTGAAAAGGCAGATGGTGAACCAACAGATGATGCCAGCCATGTCCCATTTTAACGAGAGTCACTGACGAGAGCATCATGAGCCCCAGTCCATAGGTTATGTCTGCTAGGTGCCCTTTGGCACAAGGTGTGCAGGAGAAACAGTACAGTACCTGCCCGA
Source organism: Chaetura pelagica (assembly GCF_000747805.2). Taxonomy (NCBI): domain Eukaryota; kingdom Metazoa; phylum Chordata; class Aves; order Apodiformes; family Apodidae; genus Chaetura; species Chaetura pelagica. Next base: position 103,576 of record NW_009951801.1, on the reverse strand, counting down.
GACGTTCTGCTGGCAGTGCTGCCTTTGTTACTCCCGATGCTGTCCCCTCGTGTCAGGATGGAGATGCCACTGAAACTGCTGGCTTTGGTAACTGGTGGTCGCAGATTGCGAACAGGGCCATCTGAGTCAGTGCTGCTCCATGGCCGAGGCTCCAGCGACTTCATTTCGCTCTCTGTGCTGCTCTGGCGGCTGCCTGAGGCCCGGTTTAAACTGTCCCGGTTGCCCCTGCAGAGACCAGAGGAGTTAGACCGCACCTCTAGTGGAAAAGGGCAGCAGCAGGACCTGCAGGTACTGCACCAGTACTGCCACACGAGGGCACTGAGCCCACTCAGCAGCTGGCTCCGTGACACACCATGTGGCACTTTGTATCTGAGAACAAACCAACACCCTGGGTCAGTTTTCTTGGGCATGCGCTGTGAAGACCCGACACTGCTGATTTTCCTTGGCATGTGTTGAGAGTGGACTACTGGCCCATTTCCTGAGTCATATCCCAGTATGGAAGAGATGCCAGCAGGGTCAGAGCATGATCCCTTGCTAAAGCCCTCCTTGTCTCAGAACAGGGTGCTTTTAACAGAGGCCCTGAGACAGGCTGATGACACCACTTCCCACACCAGCCCTGGTAAGACTTTCTGCCCAGCTGGAACAGCTACATGCTGGGATATTGCTACACTCAGAGCTGTGCTCCCACCAAGCACCCTCCCTTAGCCATAGGTCAGGTCTGACCACAGCAGGACTTTACGAAGTATTATCAAAACATCCCAAGCAGTGAGGCTGGTGGGCCTTCACTGGTGAGGAATGATGAGGAAGACAATACTGGAAGAGATGCTCATATAATGCTGCAGGCTGCAGCTCCATGCAGTTGTAAGGGGAAAAGTGCGAGAGCAAGAGTATCAGCAGGTCTTGGGAGGAGCTTCTGAGTTGATGTCCTGAGCTGTTGGGAGCATGTAAAAGCAAAATAAAATACATCTCTTGGAAAACAAGTACAATGGTTATACGCCTAAAGAGAAGAAAGAATTGGGACTATGCAACCTCAAAAGACCTAATTAGAGTTAAGCCAGTAAGCATCACTGTCGAGCTCCTGGGCTCTTTCAAACCTAAACTCTTGAAAGCTGCTGCTGGGGATGTTCAGGGAGGTGGGGACAGCATGTGTGTGGGGAAGGGGCATGCCATGGCCTTTGTTCTGACTCAGCTGCAAACTCTGGTTCCCTGAGAATACAGACCCCTCTCAAACCGATTACTGCAAACCCAGGAGCATATCGGTTCTGCTTTTTCTACACATGCTCTCCTAACTCCAGGCACACTACCACACCCTTGCTGAGAGCACTGCCCTAGCAGCTTCAGCTATGCCATTCTCTCCTTTAGCCCTACCACAGTCTTTCAAGTGTGTCCACCAGCAAAACACTGAAGCACACAGATCTGTGCTTCAGCAGCATTAATACAGGACTTTCAAGTGAGCGAAACAGACAGCTAGATTGCTTTGAATGCTGGGCTTTGAGGGCAGTATGTCTCTGGAGTTCACATGGACCTCAACTCCAGCACCACCAAGGGAATCCCAGTCTCCTCCAGAGACTGTCTATCTCAAGACAGACATTAGTTCAGAGCTCAAAACGGCCGCAAAGTGCAGATATCCTCCCTCTCCACAAGATGGGAACCACAAAGCAAAGACAGTAGGTTAACCAAATTCTCTAGGGACTGGGCACAACAGCTAGAAAAGCTCCTACTGTAGCACTGGCTGCAGCTCAGCTCTTAGAGCCGCAATCACATCAGCAGTGGGGTTTTTGTCACTTTGCTGGATAAGTTTTGCCACAGCCTCATGGCTGATCTGAAAATTATTTAATCTTGTTCTTTATCCTCATACCTTCAGCAGCCTCCTGCAGCAGTGGTCTGTGTAAGGTAACTCATCAGGCTAACTCCATCCTTCCAGCCCTTTCACCCACAGGAAAACTACTTAATATGAAGATGCTGCTCAAAAATATTTCCAGTGCCTTCTGCAGCATCCTCTGGTCGAAATGGAAGCTTGAGACACTTCATTGCCACCATTTAATAAACCAGCCTTTATAATCAGGGATTAGGGACAGCTGCAGCTTATCTAGATGCTGATCCCATCATTCTAAGGGCAAGGGATTTCCTATTCTTTTGGGAAAGAAGAGATGGAATGCTTTGAAAACTGCTGGAATCCTCTGGCCTCTCCATTCCTCCCTGCCACTCCCACCTTCCACCCCTCCATTTTAGCTGATGAATCAGAAAAAAAGGACTCAGAAATTGATGTTGCAAAAAATACAACTTCAGTAACTTCACAAGCAGCCATGCATGGGGCAAACTTACTCAGCAGGACAATGTACAATGTAAATCACACAGAGATACCTAAAAATCTGCTTCCGTTTGTGTGAACTAGAAGAAAAGCCTTCTTTGGAGATTCTGTCGGTTAACATCAGAAAAAAACATCATTATAGAGTCATGCAGTCCTCCATAGAGAAAGCCAAACATACAGACAGTGTCTGCTAAACAGTACTAACCTGCTGTCAGTGAGATATCCATTCTGGCCAGTCTGGAAGCATGGATAAGACATGGAGGTAGGAAAGAAAAGGGACAGTCAGTAATTTTGAAAGCAACAAACCCAGGCAATTTCAAAGCAAAGAGGAGCAAAGCACTAACAGTATGGGACTCAAACACAGTTAGTGCTGTGCACCAGTTATGTGGTCGCTCAGGATTCTTGCTGAGCCTTCTGCACACCAGTCCCATTCGACTCTCCATGCAGGCCCATTAAGAACCTTTCCTGACACCTGCAACCCTGAGATGTCTCTTAAGAGTTTGCAAATCGGAGTCCTCAACTCTCTATTCCATTGCTCCAAAGCAGCTTTGATGGTAGCTTTGTCAATGGTACAGTCAAAGCCAATCATACAAGAGTCCTTATTTGCTAAACGCAGGCCCAATTATCAGAGCCATGAAAAAAAGACAAAGGGCTCAAAGCCAGCCCAGACCATCCTGTGATAGACACCCCTGCCTCTGGAAGTCAGATACAAAGCACCGGCTCAGCCCATGAACACAGAGCAAGGGCAAGTACATGCCTAGTGTAGTGCTAACATGGGACAGCACCTGCTTTGGGCCTGTGCATATTAGACAAGCCCATGACCACAACCAGCTGGAGAGTCATCAGCTGAAACCTAGTGACTTAGCCCAGTGGCTGCCTTCACATCCTCCTTGGACAGGCACATGACAATTCCCCTTAGGAGAAATGAAAGATGTTGACCCCAAAATGCTCAAACGCAGCAGTCAAGAAGTTGGACTTTGAACATGATACGAGGCAGATGGGCACTTGGAATTGTCCCTGATTCCATCATTTGTTGCTTGGCACAGCACTGAGAGCTGCCTCCAGCTGGCAGGCAGTACTCAACACAGCAGAGCACAGTAGCCTGAGCCAGATGTGAGCAAGAAATATAGAAGAGGAAACCAGCTTGAAAGAGTTTCATGTAGGTAGCAGAGATCTCAAGGAAGCAATAACCAAGCTGCACACTTCGTAAAAAGTACAATAAATGCACTGCCCAGATTCACTCTATTAAGGCACAGAGCCCTGACTGATGCTCCAAGGCCATCACTGTTTGGTCAGGAGGTTGAAGCTGCAGCACTGGAGAGAAGCTGGGGGAGAACTTTCAAGTTCATCAACTGATTTGTTAATAATCCCAGAAATGTGACTGCATAAGCTTATTATCTTGCTGGGCAGCAAGGAGCAGAACTGCCTCCTCTGTCAGCCCCCACACATCTACTGCCCCCAAACAGGCAATTTAGGGAAGGGGCAGACTGGGGACTGGAGGTGTGGCTCCTCTATCCCAATGTCTTAGGTAACTTTGCTAGGAGTTGGAATTCAATGGTAGATACCAAGAACACTGGGAAATTTGTAGAGAAGGCAATTATGAGGTATGACCTTTTAGCATTCTCAAGGACACCTTCTGCCATAAAATTCCAGGAAGGTGCCTGGCAAGCAAGTTGCCCAAGCTTACCTCTCGTGCAAATATCCGCTCCCTGACCCGCTGATACTCTTCCTCTCGCTCTTCTATAGATTTGCTCCTTCTCCCATCCTGCAAGGGGAGTCTGATCTGAAGGGATAAACACATCTCAGCAGGTCAGCGGTTGCCAATGGGAGCAGGGGGCATAGTCAGCTGCTGGTATTTTTATGTAGCTGAGCAAGTGGATGTGGAGTACGGAGTGTGTGCACAATGACTGGATGCAATAACACAGCCTCTGCCTTTAAACCTACCTTCTAGACACCTATCTCTAGGGATGAATATCCTGGAGGTCTTAGCACAACCACTCTGCCTGGACTCTGCCTGATTTGGAAAGGAAAGATCAGGAAAATTGCCATTTGTTTCTGAAAGGCAGTCTGCTCCCAGGGCTTAATAGGTAAATGCCACTCTTTGGAGCATATGCCAATACAGCAAGCTCCTGCTCAGTCATGGATTCTGTGCTTCATGGGTAGCTGCATTATGAGCAGAGTGCCACCACTGGGAAACCAGAAACTGATCCCAGTGACCAGCTCCTCATCTGACAACTTAAGTTCAGAAACACAACCTAAAGCAAGGGATAGGGATATGCTGGGGCAAAATACAGATGGAAGCTGCAAGAACAAAGAGCATGAGATCCCTGGTGAGAAGGTCTTGCCCCATTTTTTACGTTCAAGATTCTGTCTGACACAAGCTGAGAAACTAGCCACAGATGAACAAGCTACCTCTGCATTATGGGTGTGGTGCCACCTGTGACAGCCTCAAGGCAGCCAGAGATTCAGAAGGGGTTTTAGCTCTGATGACTGGCAAAGCTGTGAGCTCAAAGTGTTTCATTTTGCTGATGGTTTCCTTCCAGCAGCACTGTGAGGTCCTGATGACTCCACAGCCTGACTCACTCCAAGCCCCTGGGAGGAGTGGGAGAGATGCTTGGCAATGCTCAACTCCGGGACATCTCAAGGAAACCTCAGCAAAATGCTTCATCTTAAAGCCTGACCCAGTCACTAGTTAATATTCAGGGTACAGAAAAGTACCACCCCGCCCCCCATAGAACCCACACAAATTCCTCATGTGTTTCCCCAGTATTTCATAAAGTTTTCATTATATATCTAGATGCTGTGGCTTGGGTGGGGTGGAAGCTTCTAGTAAAGAAGGTTACTACAGGAAATCCAAGAAAATTCAAAGTTGTTCTCATCTTAGAAAAGGCACATTTGACTTTTATAAAGTATGCAGGTACCCGACTGCCATCCCTCACCTGATTATCATCTCGGTCCATGCTGGTATCATCTCGTTTTAGGATAAACCTTTGTGGGAACTCTGCATTCTTCTCATCTTTGATGTGCTCAGAGAACCTCTGTTCAGGGCTGCAGGAAGAACCAGCCATTGTTAGAAGGGCAAAAATGGGCATAGAACCATCTTCACAAAACCACTGCTTTGGAGGGTGTGAGAGGGTGTCAAAAGGTGTTTGTTGTGTTAAATCTCTCCTTTGTCTGATGGCAATAAGAGCTCCTGAGCACTCTCTGAGAATTAGAGAGAGCTAGGAAGGGCTTGAAAATATATATATGCTTAGGATTGGAAGTGAAGGATTCTCGTCTTCTAGAGAGGGGACCTGCCTTTCTTAGGGAGGTAAAAAAATGTGGTGTGGAATCCATCCTCCTCTGGACCATGTCAGGGCTCTGTGTCCAGGGGTCATGTAGCACAATGCAGGGATGGGAAGGGGATGCCAGCCCAATTGTTCTCCCTTCCTCCCCCTTACATTCGTGTGTTACTGGTCTTGTTGATAATGACTGCCTTCCCAGTTTGGTCAACGTTGTGGTCCATGCCGAAGTAGGCAGCTACCCGGTGCAGCAGCATCCTATGATATGAGGTCATCTGAGGGAACTTCTTAAACTGATTGCTAAGAGGAGGGAGAAAGCATTAGAATTTAGAAGGCCTTGAAACAGATAATGACAATCTGACATCAAAAGAGAGATCAAGGCCAGAGATGCCTCAACCAGATCTCAGATCAGACCATGCCATCTATTCCAAGCAGTTTGACATGATTCAAGTGCTGATGCTTACACTGAGCACAAGCATGGGCTTATACTGCTTTGCCAGACAGACTTGAGCTGATTCAAGGGCTCAAGTTCAATATGCCTTTCCTCAAACAAGACCAGCTTGTACAGAAATGTATGTCTCCTTCCAAGAAGGATCAGTAACCAGAATTAGTACTTATACTGTGACCTCTCTGATCCTATCAGATAAAGAAGTTTGCAAGTTCTGCTGCAGACACCTATTCTATCTCTCGTTCTGGGATGTGAATCCTGACCCTGGTTTCTCCACCCCCATTTTATGCTAGGAAGAGCAGCACAATGGCAATAAATCTCCTTCATCATGGATATACTACAAAAGCAATTGATACCAAATCAGTATGATAGTCAGAAACCTTTTGTATGGACAAAAGGAGGTGGAGGATGTACAAGAGAATAGGCTCCTAACTAGTGTGTCCAAAAGGCACTTCCTTCTCCCCTTGGTGCCCAAGCTTCTAAACTGTTACAAACCTCTTTTGCTTGACACAAACTTGGTGGTGACTTACTTGTTATCACTAATAAATTCCAGAATCTCCTGTTCTAACTTTAGTAGCATCATTCTATCCCTGTTAAGAAAAAGGAAAAGGCCACCTTCAGAAACAACGAAAAAAGCTTTCTCTGCCTGGTACCCCCCTCCCTGCAACAGAGAAAAGTCACAAATATCTGGAGCAAGCAACACTATTAAGAAGGCTTCACATGTCATCCACAGGAATGAACTAAAAAACTCCACAGTTTTTCATATATAGTAAATTAATTGCCAGATATTTTTTTCCAGTTTAAAGTTGTTCCTTTGCTAACAGAACTTGGCTTTTGCTAATACTGAATCTCTGTTCTGCTGGAAGCTCCACTGGTAGAGACTCCAACTTTGCTATTCCTTTGGCAGCACTTGGCTTGATTACATTTATTACTGACAAAGCAGCCGTTCCTTTAGAGACTGGTGTTTGACAATTATTTATAGAAAGGGTTCTAAGGCAATCAAGATTCCTTCCTGCTTGCATTCAAACAAATTACTTTTTCTCTCTCTCCATAGTACACAATTAGATGTTTTGATTGACTGCAGTGTATAGAATTACAGTTGTGCTTTTTGTTTTTATATTACTCCAGCTCTAGTAATACTCTCTAAATTCCAAAATGTAAAACACAGTTTCAGATAGTTGCTATAGTTCCCCTCTTCTCAAGATACACTAATACATACACACACACACACACATTCAAACAAAATACCACGGGTTTAAGAGTCAATCAAAGCAGCATCGGTTGCCAGGTACTCCCTCCCTTCACTCCATTAGCAAGTACTTTTACTGACTAGGGACCTACCGTGGGTTTTTTTTCAGTGTATTTACTAAAAATTCATGCAAATCTATTCCAGTGGAGTCTGTATATTCCTGGCTGGAATCTGAAACAACAGCAGCAGAACAAATTAACAAAACACTGAGACAGAATAGACTGAATGGAAGAGGCCTCACTACATGCATGAGGATGATATTCCCACATTGCTGCCAGAAGAAATTCAGCCTCATTTTCAGCACCAGCTATTCATGACAGGAAGAGAGGAAGAAAAGCCCACCTTGTTACAGAACTGCACAGGCTTGGACCTGTATCACCTGGGCTCAAGTCCAGTTTCTAGCACAGGCTCATACTGCAACCTCTAGGTCACGTTTCTGAATCTGTAAAATAGGGACTGTATATCCTTTCCCCTGGGGGCAGCAGGAGAATCAGTATGCTAAATGCAAGGTACTATGAGCACAAGGTCCCACTAGAAAGATGCCAGAGAGTGTGAGATCAGATCAGGTCATGGAAGGAAACCTTGCCTCCAAAACCATCAACCCAGAGAACACTCAGCATATCCCATGCTGTTACAGGAGGCCACTGCAAGTGCAGCATACCATACTTCTGTACAAGCAACTTCTGTACCTTTGATCCCACAAGTTACTTAACTGGAAAGCCCCACTGGACACGTTCTTCCCCTCTCCCAATATTTTTCTTAACGTAATGGTAATCACAGAAAAAAATAGTCAGTTACGCTGAATCTGCACCTATGCAGATCTGCTGTCAGCAGAAGGTTTCAAGGTCCAGCATGCTCACCAGGTTAAACATTTATCTTTCAGTAATTTCTGTGCCCCAAATCCTACACAGGATCACACAGCAAAAAGTTAGCTCACCTCCTTGCAATCTCATGTCTTGCCACCTATGGCAGGTTTTATAAAATCAAATCTAAACTGAATGCAGAAGTCTATACAGTGGGTCTTCTTGGGTTTGCATCTGCATGTTTAAAAAGCCACCGGATCAATATAAACTATGCTGGAATTGTGCAAGTTTGTTGGGGCATATGCCAATCTAGAGAAACCCTTCTCCTTCCCTGTGCTGTGCTCCCTAAAGTTTGTTATAAAACAGATACATTTCTCTACAGTCATCAGCAGAGTAACTGCTCTGCTTCTGACAACTGTACCACTGGCCAGCAGAATCCTCAAAGCGAGTAAGACACAACTTGCCCTGTTCAAATGAGCACCTGACCTCGAGACAGCATTCTCCTTGGTGTCTTTTCTTTATTCTTGTCTTTTTCTTCTTTCTCAGCCCCATCTTTTGCGGACTTTTCCTCTTCCTTGTCAGAGGGGCAGCTAACGTGCAACTGAATGATATCCTGGAACAAAACAAACCAGGCTGGTCTGAGTAACGTGAACACTCCCTGGAATCACTGCCATGGCTGGAGATGCTGGCAGCTGAGAAAGGCATCACAGAAAGGCAGGGGATTCAGGTCATAAACCTGAGACATTTCACAAGAGGCCCCGATCTGAAAGCAGCCAAAGTAGTCTCTCTCCTCACCCTCCACCCAACAAGAAGCCTTCAGCAGGCTTTGAGAGGACTTTCAAAAGCATTTTTAACTGTTGAAAACCTGCCTTGCCTGAATCACCTCAGAATCTAAGTCACACATCTCCCTGTTTGAAGTTGATAAAATGCTATCACACTCTGGATTCAGGAGTGCCTAAGGTGAGGTAGGTCCTGCAACATTTCAGTAAGACTGTACGACCTAACCTGGAAAGAGAAAGGTCATGAGGAGAAAACAGAATATGCAGCAAAAAGCAAATATGGTGTAATGAGTGGTCCCTGTGCCACAGGGGGTTTTCTGGTATTTCTTTTCACCTCCTCTCTTGAGTTTTAGCAGCCCAGAATGGCCTGAGGATCCACTCTGCTTCATGGGAAGAAATGTTAAACACCAGTAGGATATTCAAAGGCAACATCAGATGCCACAAAGACTCAAATTCAAGTTAAAACTGACTATAAAACCACTACCCCTTGTGACAGCTGACCTTTCCCTTCACACTAGTTTGTTTCTGTGGCATCACAATGTGTGCTTAGGGTCACTTTAAATTTCCTCCTAGTGACCCTAGAGTTCTAAGTGAAACCCACAAAAAAGACAGCAGAGGGCCTTTGCAGCTGAGAGCCTCCACACAAGGAAGGCTTAGAGGCCAAGTACCCCATTCATCACAAGGGTGAGGGGGTCTGGGTAGCACTCAGGACTGGAACAGGCCACATTTGTCCTTCTCAATGGAAAGTAACATAGAGGTCTCTGATCTAGCACCACAGACCTAAGCTGGTGACTCTGCATGGTGCAGTACTGTATCAGCTGTAGCTAGCCACAACCTCATCTACAATGAGTCTGCTCACATCTCCACCCTCTGCAACATCCTGTTCTTCTAAAAGGGCAGAAAAAGCTCAACCCATCTGCTCTTGCTGGGGCAGACAGGTTCTCAGCGCCTCCCTCGCTGCTGCCCACCTTCAAGCTTCCGCTTCTCTGTCACTGCCCACAAGGGACCACAGATGGGGATCACCTCTGCAGAGAGCACTGCACACCACTTCTCTGTGGGCTGGCTGCTTTCAGTCACTGTACTCTGAGCTGCAAGGAAAGGACTTGTATAAACATCCTTCCTGTGCCCAAAACCCCAGGGATTTTGTAAAGGCAAAGTCTCATTCCATTTTTAGGGGCATAAACTTGCACAGCTCAAGTAGTTGAGGGTGCCCAGTGAGTTGATGCAGACAATTCCTTGTAAAAGAAGGTTTGTGACTGTAAGCGTATAAGTGGTGCTCGCAGGCATGATTGCCTCCTTCAAAATCAGCCTCTTGTGAGAAATTCTTGGCTCTTAGAAGCACAAGCTCAGGACAGGACAAAACTTCTAGACAGATGTGAATTTTCTGGGCTTCCACACTCCACTGCTTATCTCAGTCTAGGCCTACCTGGGATTCCAGCAGCCCGTCTACAAAGGGGCTAGACGATTCTTCACATACAGCCAAACTCCTGACCAGTTTAAGTTTAGAATTAGACTGGAGAAGGAAAAGAAAGAATATAGTTAAGAAACCTCAGCCAAAATGCACACACATAAGTAGGATCTGAACAAACCAAAATTTGCATTAGAAAGTTCTCTGCCTTAATTCATGTGCTCTTTGACCTCTTTAGCCAGAGCAAGTCCAGCCTCTCCCCTCTTCATCTGACAAAAATTAAAACCATTAAAAATAGATATAGCTGAAACCAACTATTTTATTGTTTTTTAAGATGTAGAGTAAAAATTGTTACTGCTCTTAATTAAAAGGCTGCCATTCTATTTACACCTCACCTGTCTGACCTGATGACTTTGGTTATTTTGGGTTCCATAGTAGTGCTTAGAGAAAACACTTAAAATAAAACCTACAGTTTCAGGACTCTCAGCAAGTTGACTCACTTGGGTGACAAATAAGGAAAAATGTATCAATGAGTCACATGAGATCTCAGGCAGGAGGAAAAATATGGAGAAAGGGCTGAGGTGCACAAATGCATCCTGCCCTATATATGGACAGGGCAGTGCACTGGCCTGTTACACCCTCCAGTTAAAAACCAGAGTTAAGTATAACTGTCTGGTCTCACATCGGAGAATACCATATTTGCTTCTGTAACAATAGCATGTGCATATTAGCAAATCCAAATGTTTTGTTAGTAATGCACACAAGGACACCACTGTTCTAGAACACTGCAGGCAAAATCTTGTAGGTTAAAAATGCAGCTGTTGTGTACTTTGTTTTCTTTCCTTTTCTCAGCCTTAATCCAAGTTCTTCTTTGCAAAATTTGTTAGTAACTACTGAAGCAGCTTATCAAAAGTGGCTGCATATCTTTCAAAATTTCATTTTTGGCTTTTTGTGCTCTGGGGAAGGGACAAGTATGGCAGTTAAGATCACTAACAATTTTTTCATGGGTGTGTATTAAAAAGGAGCACTCATACTCTTCAATATCATGTGCTGAATGCTGCTTCTGGAGACAGAAAAGACTTGAGAGTACCATCTGAAGGCTGGGATCATGACTCAGCTCAGAATGGCCAAAAGAACAGGACATCAGAAGAGGTCATACCTTGGCTCTTTTTCTGGCATGTCCATGAGCTGAAGTTCGTCTCTGTGAAGAAAGGACAGAGAATGCAGTAAACTTAATCTTTGTGTAAACTGGAATTGGTATTTGCTGTGCAAGGCAGCACAACACTGAGTATGTAAAATTACTCTGAAGAAAACTGCTATCTCACAGCAATGGAAGCATGTGCAAACAGTAAGACCTGGAGAGCTGTCCTATCAGGACCTATGTGGGAAAACTGCTTAAGAAAACTAATGTGGAATTGATCAAATTCCTCTGTTTCTGAGAGAACCAGCACAACTGTGGGATCACAGGGCATACAGGTGGAGGTGCATGACACTTCTAAGCGGGAAAACAAGAAGATGCAAAGGGGGTTCTAACACAGCTAGATCATGAGAGAGATACTGCTGCTCTGATTTAAGACACACTGAGTCATCTGTTATGCCCACCTTCTAAGAAACTTTTCCCCATTTTGCACTGCAAAGTGACAAAATTCAGGCTCTTTCTGAGCAACACTAGTGTCTGCCTGTGCTGCAGCTGAACAAACCTGGTGCCAACCCCCAGCTTTAAATGCAAAAAGCATTCAGCAGGTTGATGAGGGTGGACATTCCTTCAAGCTCAACCAACACTAAGCCAAAAGCATATGTGACAGGAGAGCAGAGAGGCAGGAATGAGTCCCAGCACTCTCAAAATGATACTTGCATAGATTTATTATTTTTTTTTTCCTTGCTGGAGTGAAATCCCAAAATATTCACTTCCTATTTGGGCATTTTTAATAGCAGCAAAACAATGGCCAAGCACCAGTCATGACACCAAACTCTCCTTCAGATTGTCATTAACTGACCTTCAGGTCAACAAAAGAAGAAAAAAAAAAAA
>NW_009951801.1:78521-90693 GCF_000747805.2 Chaetura pelagica | reverse complement strand
AAAAAAAAAAAAAAAAAAAAAAAAAGGAGTAACAGCCATAGGACTAGAACCTGGGGACTGGACACATATAACCCCCAGGAGAACACCAGGTTCATTTTCTCCCAGGCTCAAAGAATATTTAAATTATCCCACTCTGAGCAGAACAGATTCAGCTAAAGAGCAGCCTGTGAACACCACAGTCCATACAGCATGGTAGCCCTTGGGAGGTGCTAGTACAGGCTTAGGCCACTTTCAGAAAGGATAGCAAGTAGCTTGTTTGCCAAATAGAAGGAGGTGGCCCATGCTCTGCAAACTGGCAGAAGGGACCACCCACTTACCTGAGATTCCTGGCGCATGCTGACCTCCTCTCCTCCATCCTTCTCCATCTCCTCCTTGCTTGGTGACCTGGATACATATTTGGTTTTGTTCACAGATTCCTCAACCACCTTTTTTTCAGTCTCTTTCATTATTTCCAGAGACTCGTGTGTTGTGCTGCTGTTTGACATCTTCAGAGTCCTGCAACGTAGCAATGGACACCTGCCAGAACAGGTGACAGAATGGACAGAAGAGAGTCAGGGGGTGGAGAGAGTTTCTATCCAGAACACAAACTTGCACACATGAGTTGTAACTTCTTTGTAACTCATCTTGTGTATGAAGGCCCCAAACGAAGCACTCCAATGATAGCCCACCCGTTCATCTCCTTGGATGCAGCCCTTTGCAGCACTTGGCTGCGCCTGACCTTGCAGGAGTTTCAGTGATTCTCACCAGACTCTGGAGACACTGGCAGGATTGAACAAAGCCTATGCTTATGGTTAGATACATCAGAAAAAGTAGTAGCCAAACAAAAACAGCCAAATGACATATTAATATGAAAAAATGCTTCCTGAGAGAGCTGTGTTGAATTGCTTCCTTTTGATTAGCAAGAACACAGACAGACGACAGAACCCCTGAAACCACCTCTGAATTAGAGCAGAATCCAAAAAGGGCAGCAACATGTGCCTCAGTCTGCTGACAGTCTTCAACAGTAGTGAAAACGTCACATATCCATTCATCAAATTAAGTACTAATTTCAAACCAGTTGTCTAGAATTGAAACATCAGCTCTCTTGACTAACTCAAAGCAGGCCTCTTTGAGCTTGAGTGAGGGCTAAACCAGCTTACGCAGGACCGTGGAGGGATTCCGGTACTGAGAAAAATGTTTGTAGAGACGCAGCCTGTGTAGAACCCCATGTTCATCCTGATGACAATCAAAGAGGCTGGATAAACGCAGAATTAAAGGCAAGCCCTTTGAGACAAGTTTCCAAAAAGGGGAAGCCTAAATTTAAAAGAGGCTCAAAAAGAACTGGGCACTGAAAAACACAGCTGATATTTAACAACTTGTTCTATTAATTACTTTTGCCAAACATGGCTGAAAAAGAGTGAGATCTTGCAGAGATTTAGTGATTCTTGGCTCTGCATGGGAACTGCTAATATTAATTAACTAATTCAGCCTCATTCCTCTTTAATTTGTGGGACTGCTGAACATAAAACATACATTTGACTGTTATTATAGCTATTTGAATCAGTTTCAGACACGGAAAGAAACAGAGCACAATCAACTGCTTCTAGTTCACAGATTCTTATAGGAGTTTGTAACAAACTTTTTAAGATATTCAGGGCAGAAAACGCTCTGTATTACAGGAAAACCCCATGGCTGGGTTGGAGCCAGAGAAACCACAGTACCATGCCTAGGAAATGATGCCAGCACTGCACTGCATCCCAGTGAGAGGATGGGACAGAATGCGTACTGAAAGAAGGAGGAAGCTACAGTCACCTTAGCTTTCCTTCACACCTATCACAGCCTGTTCTAGACTTATGATAAGCTTTCCCCAGAAATAAGACTCACTGCCGTCGGGTTCAGAGTCACAGATGGGAGAATGATTTCCAAGCACGTATGTGGCCTCAAATGCCAGTTGGAGAAGAGGGTGAGAGCACTTCAATCTGCTATTCTGAATGCTCATCAGTGTAGATCCCTGCAATGCATGGATCACCTGCTGTTCCCCACCACTCCCTGGCACAGTTCCAGGGGACAGCGAGCAGCACCACTGACAATCCCATTGACAGGCATCTCCTGGAGCACTCCTGCAGGAAGTAGCTTCCCTCAGCCATCACTGAGGCATCCATCCTCCAGCTCCGAGGGCTTGGCCTACATCCTGGTGTGCTTGGTATCCAGCAGTTGCCAACAGGAACTGCAATTGAGCTCCCAAGTTTAGAGCAAGCATGCTGCATGTGGTGATGAGCCCCCACGTGAGGGAGCCGTGCTCTGCTGCCATGCCTCTGACACAGGGAACTAGGTCAGAAAAGGAAAAGGGAACACTTGCTTGATTTGCATGCCAACCTCCTTAGTAGGAGTCTGGATTATGCAGGGGATGAAGCTGGTAGACTCTTGCCTTACCCCTTCCCCAAAATGTTCCATGCTGTAGGAAACTGTTCCAGCCTTGTGTCCAGGTCAGGAGCCTGGCTTGTTAACAAGCCAGGAGGATCTGTAGTAGATTTGGAGAAGGGTGGCAGGAGAAGGCACCTGAAATGCACACATGACACTTATCTAAAGGGGGAATTTCTGCACTGAAATAAAGGACGAGATTTTGTACAGCTCATTCTCTTTCCAACAGCCACACTCTTAAAAAGTTTTTACCCTCGAGCCAAACACCTCAGTCAAATTTGAGAAGGGTGATGGGACCTTTTCTCATTGTACTGCAATGTAACTTTGGCATCACAACAAAGGGAGTATCGTTATCTCCTGTCTCCTCTCCCAAAAAAGACTACTCAGAGCCACTGAACTGACACTCGTATGCTGCCCTTTCCTGATTAAACTTCCATCCCCGACAACAGTCCTCCAGGATACTTCCCTGCATGTAAAACTCAAAGATACAAACACTGCCAGTGCTTCTTCATAGCAATGCTTTCTAGAGGAGGTTTCCCTTCTGTATGAATGAATCAGCTCTGCTCCCCCAGGACAGACGTGGGATGCAGTGAGGGGGTGGCAGACATGATCTGCTGTGACAGACAGCAGCTTGCAGAGAAAGTGGAAGTTCAGAGGACTTGGTAGGGTGGGTGGGACTGAGCTATACCATGCCAGGGAGATTAAAAGACTACATATATGCAACTATAAGGAAGCCACAAAATCTGTCATAAGAGGACAAGACAGCAACTGAAGGTGGGTGAGCTGCCATTGATTTTTTTATTTGGGTCTGGAGGCTAGCAAAGCAAACAGGCTAGTCAAGGCAGTGACAGTAAAAACACTTTGTGCATGCTGGTCAAGGGCCAGGTGAACAGCTAGCCAGGATGGATTTACATCCTCCTCTTCACCCTGAAGGGGAACATTGAATTCCACCTCTGTTGCCTTCTTGCTCCATGCAATTTGCAGCTGCCAAGCCATGACAATGCAGGCAGCAGCTGGTCCTGGTTAGGCAGGGAACAGAAGCAAGAAACTTCTGCTTTTGCAGTTAGGATGGAGTCAGCAGCAAATCTTGGAAATGTGGGAAGCATACTGATAAATACACTCTCTTCCTGACCTTGTTTCTCTGAGTACAGGCAAACTCCTTTGAGCTAAATGAGGGTGCAAAGGAGACATATGGCTGCTTAGCAGCAGTTGCCTACATGCATGTCCCACAATGCGAGAGAGTTAAGCTACCTCTCAGCTTTTAGGGGGAAAGGAAACAAGTTTGAGTGGGCTCCACTTTCTCAGCTCCTGTCCAAAGTAAATTACGAGCACTGAGAGGAGAAGAACGGGGCAGGAAGAGGTGACCCAGCTCAACAGAGGTTTTCTGGTGAGACTGGTAATTAAAATCAACAAACCAGCCTGTAAGGCTGAAGGGGAAAGCAGTGGCCTTTTTCCAGCATCTGAGTCTTTCACTTCACTGCGTAAGGCTTTAGTATTAGCATCATATATCACTGAGTAAGTACCTTTTGCAAGGTTAAATGATGATGCTCTTGTGAACCATTTGCTCATTGGCTTCCAGGTCAACCAATTGGAATCACAGCTCCATGGCAACAGGCTCTATCACTAGGAGCAAACAGACAAGTTTGGGGGGTGATTTAGATTCCCCCTAACTCCTCTTCCCCAGCACAGAGCCTGCAGCAGAAAAAGGTTCTCACAGGAGACAGTGGAGGCGAGGTGGAGAGGGTGCTGCAGATTCAAAGCATTAAAGCTTCCTCAGTTTGACTAAGTCAGGTAGCACAGTGTTTCCTCTCTGCACCAAGGGATCTTCAAGAGAGGCTTTTGTCTTCTCCTTTTCTGCCAGGGCACAGCAGCTAGTAAATTTTTTACTTTATTAAAGGACACCTACCAGATGCAACATGAGGCTGCAATGAAAGGCTTTGCTAGTACAACCAACAAAGGCCATGTAGCTCCTGAAACATTTCCCTTCTAGGGTCCATTTGGGCTCACAGACTGCTCCGCAAAATTTAAGATGACTGCACCCACACTGCTGACTGGGGCATCCCCAGCATTCCATATAAAGTCTGCAGGCTCAGTTCGAAAACAAAGAGGTAAAGAGCCTTCCACTGCTCTCTCCCTTTGCCTTTTGTTGCAGAAAACGGCTCCCCACCAGAGGTAACAGCTCTAGCTAGAATGAGCACTTAGTTCAGCGAGAAAGCCCTGAAACCTTACTCAGAAATACTCAAAAGGCAACTGTCTCAGCCAATGAAGCAACCTCTCATGAATTCTCTCCACTCCGTTATTACCAGTTGAAAAGAAGGGCTGCATTCTTCACTACCATACAGTTCCTACAAAACCTAGCAAAAAACCCAAACCAAACACAAAAAAAATACACCAACAGAAGGACAGATGTATTTGACTGCACAGCGCATAGACTCCCAGTGCTTAGTCATTGCTTTAAATCTTAATCTCCACCCCCACATTACATCAAAAGAGGTGAAATTGTGATGCAGATGGAAGGGTTCGACTTCAGGTGGAAAAGGGGGAAAATAACATATGAACAAGGGAACAGGAAATGCAGGTGAGCTAGAAAGCCCTCCAAGTTAATTCTGCAGAATATCAGGGTCTCCAGAATATCCTTCCCAAGTAATTCTAAGGAAGGCAATATAACACCAGTAAAATTGCTTTTATCCACAGCTGAGGAAAGCCCACGTTATCAAGTTCTACTTCACATTTGCTGAGCAAATGGCTACAGCAGCTTAAGGTGCTAATGGCTCTCCAGGATGATCACGTAACTAACATCTGTGTTGTTAGGCAAGGCTGCTAGAAGAGAATCCCTTCAGAGGGGCCCATCTATGCACCTCAGCAGAGCCACTGCTTTTGGTTTTCACTGGCTTAAGCTCAAGGGCTACTGGGCTTGTTTCACCAACTGCAATCCCTAGGAAAAGGCCAGTGTCTGCAACAGACTAGCTGTGGTGACCATGGTTAACCTCTGCATCTTTGGCTGAAGGTAGGAATTGGAGCCTAGAGAAGAGATGTGATCCTAGAGCTCCTCTTAATTTCAAATACTTTTTAAAAGGCTGTTCACTAACTAGTACAGGTGCAGTCAGCCCTGTTAAACGGCACAATGCCCAGTAGGTGTGTTAAGGGAAACATCTGAATTATGACCATGGCAGTAGTTTTCAGTTATATGGAACATGCATAGTTTTCATTATGTAGAACATCTCAAACCACATTATAATTTCAGAGGGAAGAAAAAGAATCAGTTATTTTGTTACCTTTCTCAATCAACGCAAGCACTAAAATCAGAATACTTGTCAACTTGCTATTACTGTACTCCAAGAGTGTGACACAATTGTGGTGTCACAACTGCCAAAATCATCTTCATGTGATACATGGGAATCAAATGTGCCAGAACAATCAAGGTGGGTTGACATCTGAGGAAAGAGACTCAAAAAGATACAGCATGCTTTGCCTGTGGGCTTCGAAAGCCAAACTTTGATAGTGTGCCATTTCCATCCGGATGCAACTCCTGGTTTCTATGCAGAACTCTGCTGTCACAGCTGAGTCTGGTCCCTTGGAAAGCAGCAGGCAGGACACACCACAGTACAGAGGGCCTTTCCAGCACTGCGCTGATGACTCACTGCATGTTTGACAAACTGCATTCTTGTGAGCAGGCTACTACCTCCCCAGGGCAGGTTTACTTCCCTCACCTTTGTGAATTACCTGCTTTATCTAGGTATCTTAGTTCATCAAAATAAGGGGCAGCACCTCAGACCCTGGGCAGGCATGGAAGCAGTAAGAATGCAGTAGGACCTCCCTTGCCTTTGGAACCACATCACCCCAGGGACAGGTAAGCACCTACATTACTGCAGTCTGAGAGTTGCTATTAAAAAAAAAACACATCTTGCCTATATACAATGGAGTACGTTTCACTAAAAATGAGTATTTCAGCAGAAGACAAAACAAAAAGCACCACTTAAATGAAAATACATGGGGCAGAGCAGCTGTTGTGAAGCGAGCACACAGCAGAGGTAATTGGCTGCCATGCAGATGAGCTCCAGGCAGGCAAGCTCCATTGCACCAAACAATCAGGAAAATTCCACTTTAAATCAAGTCATGGTTGCTTCTCATTTAACCATCAACACAAGAACAAGGCTCTCTTCATACCGGATTTGAAGAAACATCTGGACCTAGAGACAGAAACTTCATCAAATCTTGTAGGGTAAGCAACACAGTGCCCTGGGCAGCACATGGAAGGCAGAAGTCCTTTTAGGAGTGCTAAAAGTGTCCATTCTTCCCTGTGAGGGAAGGAAACTGAAGATGCTGTTGAGGCATATCTGAAACATGAATGTGTCCAGACACCTATGCAATGCCTCTATGTGCTCTGGAGAGGATTCTCAGTTTTAAATCTGATGCTCATTGTGTTGAGATCCAGTCTCTTGCAGAAGGAAAAATTATTTCTTTTCCCCTCATGATGTTCCCACTCAAGACAGGTCTTTGCTTCCTGCCCCAAAGGCCAAACTGTTCTTTATGTGCAACTTAAATTGTTAGTTTTCACGTCAGAGCTGGCTGAATTTCAGTAGCAGAGGAGATAACTTACATTCATAACACAGCCTTGATCCTTCGGAATGGGAGAAAATATCAAACCAAGGAAGGATTCCCTACTACTTAAGAGGGTATGCCAGAATAACTCAACATGTCCTGCCATCCCCAGGTGTAATGCTTGGAAACATCCCTGCCACATGAACCAACATGAAGGGGAGAAATGACACATCAGTAAAGCAACACAGATTCTTTTCATTTGCCAGAAACACAAAGGTGGCGATGTCCACTGCATCAAGTCAGCTGCCTTTACTGACTCATCTGAAGGACTCAAGGGCTCACAACCAAAGGAAAACAGCAAAATAACAAAGAAAGAGCATGCTGGGTTTTTTCACCCCATGCTTATTGGGAGTATTAGCAACAGGAAGAGCTGCCATATGCCTGACAGGAAACTTCAATGTAGACTTGACCAATGTGTTCACAGAATCCAGCTTTCTTTTTACTCCCAAAGCAGCCTTTATGCTATGCAAGATCACAGCTTCCATCTGGTTTCTGCTGTGAAAAGCTGGCAACACAGAAAGAAGGCAACCACTGGATTCAGGCATGCTGGCGATCTCCTGGAAAAGATAATTTAGTTCAGCATCAAAGCCAGAGGCTGTAAAGATCCCCACATCCTACTGAAAGCCTGCTCCCCACCCTAATGAGGCTTACTGCTCGACTTTTAATGCATGTTTCCTTTTTATATGCATCAAGAGGAGAAAATGGTGTGTGGAGGGAGGCATAACATGAAGATGCAAGTGAGCAACCATGACAAATCATGAAAAATCAGTTTAAAATAATGCATCCGTTATTGACTGTTATGGCACCATGCACTGTAATAGCTTTTATGTTCAAAGGACCTGCCAAGAAAAGGAGAATGGAATTCTGATAGCTGACAGTGGTATTTCCCTGTCTCACCACTGAGGCACCTTGGTAACAGCTCTTTGCAAGACAGTTCACTTGCATTTCAAGCCCTCTAGTGCCCTAGCTGGGAACACCAGATGCAATCAGCAACCCAGTATATTTGCTGCTCTACAGTACTTCTGGGTACGAAAACCTATTAAGCACTTTGAACTGGACGGGTGAACTTTGCTTGCACCTGTTTTGTGGGCATGGAAAAGGACATGCAGAGAATTCCTGCCACAGTTACCAAATGCACACAGCTCTACAGGCCTTCCAGAAGCTGACAGATTGGATAGGACAACACTGGAAGAAAGGAATCCACTGCAGAGGCACCACAGGAGGGCTTGCAAAGAGAGTTCAAATTATACTGAAGAAAGCAGGTTTAAAAAGTCTCAGCCTTAAAAATTCTCTCAGCCTGAAGTTCAGAGCAATAGCAGCCATCTTCAGACCTTTTGTTTTCCCCTCTGTTAGTCTAAGGGAATATTATTTGTTTTATGACAAAAACCAAGCAAACAAAAACCAGTAATGCTGTTCTTCTCTTTTCCTTTTATTTTGGGAGCTGCAGAGAAGCAGAACAAGAAATCTCTCATCCCTTGTTTACAGAATCTGGGGTGAGGAAAAACAAACCCAACAGGTAATAGTTAAAAAGTGAGAGAAGCACAGAAGCCATTGATATAAACGGTTCTTAAGAAGAAAAAGCTTACATTTGGTCCAAACACTGAGCTGTAAATTTTTGTGCACAGTTCCTCTAAGGGTCCCTACGCAGAATGGTGGGAAAAGGAAAAGATAAATCTGAGCTGAGAATCTCCCCATCAGAGTTCCCTTCTCCACTTCACACCGGTTTTCCTTTCCCCACCATGAGCTATTCCTGTATTCATTCAAAGACCAGGGAACTGCTCCTGTGACGTCAAAGCAGTTTCCCAGCAACAATTAATGAGGGCTGTCCACCACAGGGGTTTCCTGAAAAACTAGCAAGGAATTATCCACCTACTTTCTACAGTGTCAAGATGCAAAAGGACAACATTGAACAGGAACTTATGTTAACCCTTCCATGGCTCAGAGGAAAACCCAAGCACAGTTCCCATTGACACATGTCCTAATTCTTTTGGAGAACCCCAAGCAGAACTCCTTCCACCTAAACCCATTCATAATTAAATATTACATCAGGTAGTAAACATCAGAAAAAACTTCTTTACCGTGAGAGTAACAGAGCACTGGAACACGCTGCCCAGAGAGGTTGTGGAGTCTCCTTTGCTGGAGACATTCAAAACCCGCCTGGATGTGTTCCTGTGTGATGTTGTCTAGGTGATCCTGCTCTGGCAGGGTGGTTGGACTAGATGATCTTTTGTGGTCCCTTCCAACCCGTAAGATTCTGTAATTCTGTAGGAGACACTTGAAGATACAGAGGTTGCAACTAGGCTCAGGAAAACTAGGCTCAGGAAAAACAATAGCAATAGCTCTTATTCTCTTGCTGGTACACTTTTCTTGTGCCACGCCTGTGTCAGTTAGATGCATAAGCACAAACATTAAAAAGCTGGATAAGAGAGCAAGTTATTACTCAGCCCAGCTTACTGTTGCCTAGCTAACAAAGCAGATCCTAAAACTTTACTAATAAGACCCTAAGCATTCCAGCTCCCAGCAACTTCACCTTTTGGCTGCCAGCAGCAAAAGTTATATTTGACAGTGAAGGGTGAGTCTGAAGAGCGGGTTCCCACAGCCTTCAGCAAGATGAACTCAGCCTTCACCTGCTGAAGTGCTCACCATTCACTGCAGCAGCTCTTCCTGCTGTTTGCAGATTCTCAAGCCACAGGTGATGTTTCCAGTTTAAATAAGCATTTTAAAGACATAAAGGGAGGGGAGACAGGTCCAACACATCTAAACAAAGATCCTGCAGTACAGTAACTGACTAATACCTCAAGCCCAAGAAAAACCATCTCCTAGCTCTAAATATGAAATGAAGGGAGCATTATTTCCATTATCTTGTTTTTTAGGCAGGACTGGATGATGAACATGTGTGAGAAGGAGAAAAAGGCAATCCAAACTCCTGATTGCACTAAATCCAAACACAATTCAGTAATAGGTTTAAAATAATAAATAAATGGGGTTAACATATAACACTAATATAGTCCTACAGAACACCAAATTGCATAAGCTAACCTGAAAACGTCATATGGCACACAGCCAATTAACTAGTCAACATTTATCAACTAGCCAGCTTCGAACAAGTAAATCCATTAAATCATTAATCAGCAGAAGAGCAGGAAGTATTTTGTCTTTGCAAAAGTTAACAGAAACTACCCAGGGGCAAGCTGTGCAAACACCAAGCTAAGACACAAGGACAACCCATGAGGCTGTCACAGGGAACTCCTTAATGACATGGTACAGTGTGCTTATCAGGGATTCCCCTGTCTCCTGTAGATGCATCCCCAGCACCACAAGAGGAGGAAGAATAAAGCTCATCTCACACTCTCAAGTCCCAAATGGGATTATAGAACCACATTCTTTTTAGTAGAGCACCATCTTAAATTAACCACATCAAGCAGCAGAAATTCTACCACTTACTCATCAGACACGAATTATGTCAGGTCCCCATCCCCCAACCACTCACATGCATTTATACCTATATTTTGCATGGTGGGGGTATGGGGAGACGAAAAGAAAAATCTCAGGTAAACCTTTCTCAAGACCAAAATAATCAAAGACTTACTCTCAAAATAAACTGACTGTGGTGGTTTTGCACTCCCATCAGGTCATCTGTTTTCCGATTTCAATGGAGACTTCATTGCCACAACCACTTCTAAAGGAATTTTGCCAAGATAATATTGCTTCTTAGAAGCCCTCACCAGCTCCCAACGCTAGATAAAATGCTAGCGATCTTTACTGCTGCTACAGCAAGCTATTTGCTCTGACAAGCAGCTCTGAAGCAAAGCAGAGCCCAGCTGTTCAGAGGGATGTCGAGAGCTCTGCCAATAGCCACATGCACACCCCCCTCCTGCTTTCATTCAAATACTTCAATGGAACTGCCTCCTCACAGCGCTGAGAAAGCTTTAAAGACACAGTATCCTTCCCCTGCCTGGCACAGCAGCAACACAAATGTAAGTGCAGGAGCAAAGGACCCAGTAAACATCAGCATCTTCCAGAAGAATTCAAGTGGACTACACTTTGCAGAATGCCCTACACATACTCAGGTAGGTTACAGGCAGTCTTGCTTCACTTCTATCATTGTTGACATAATGTTACCAAGGGGTCAGTTTGTAATGGTTTCATTTAAATTATTTTTTTCTTCCTCATTTATTACTGATTAAATATTGAAACAGGAAATAAGAAATGGAAATGGCCCTAGAGAGACTTTAAAACACTCAATTGCTTAAATTTTTCCCAGAAAGGGCTTTTCCATCCCAGACCTGGCAACTCTACAGGTGCACAGAATGTGATGAAGTCTCCTCTCTATATTATAGCTTACTCTCATGCACACAAGGCAGTATTGCTGAGTGTCACGCACACGCAGACTCTGTGATGGATCAGAAATTGCTTCTTGTTGGATTATGGACATTTTCTGACTACAGCTCTAAACACTGGTCAACAGCAGGTATGTGTCATTCTTATTCTGCACCAATGGTTCCTGCTGTCCCAGGCAAGTTGCCAGCAGAACTCAAGAGAGTGCACTCCTGTGGGGTCAGTGCTGACTTCAAACATTATCAGCTCAGTCAGCAGCTGGTCTTGAGGTTCCTTGCTTAGGCTGAGCTCTGGCAGTGCTGGAGCTAACAGCAGAGCAAGGGGTAGCAGGGCTCACAGGGCAGCTGTCTAAAGACAAAAGCTTTGACAAGAAAGGAGATGAAGATGAGAAGGCAGAATTAGCTCTGGGTTCAAGGCGACAGAGAGGCTGAAGTGAGACAGCTGAAAAAAGGTTGAGATACATAGCTTTAACTGACAGCATCCATTGCAAATGGTATAGTGCGGTGCTGGTAAAGCCTCTTCAGGACTTGCCTTGACCATTTGTGCTAAGTTAATGCTGTTTCTTCTGAATGGACCCTTACTACAGCCAAAGAAACAGTCCAGTAAAGCTTTTAAAAAGCAAGGAGACAGACAACAGAAACCAGATACATTTCAGCTTCATGGCAAACTGAGGTTCAAGCTTGTAAAGAAGTCCTGCTCTGAAAAGGACTTAAGTTTAAATGTATGCCTGAGCTTCTGTCTTAACCTGCTTCAAAGCGTTCTGAATGAAGCCTGTCATACCCATGCAGAAAGCAGCTTAGCTTTCCTGGCCAGCTGTCCTCCTCTTCCTGCT
>NW_009951801.1:62684-78352 GCF_000747805.2 Chaetura pelagica | reverse complement strand
ACTGCTGTCCTTCTGGCTCCATGTAAACAGCTCCATGTTTCTGCCCACAGCAATGCTGAGATTCAGACAGGGGGTCCTACGGCTAGAAGGATCAGAGAGAAAGGAATGACAGAGGCGGCAAAGCAGACAGGGAGTAATAAGACAAAAGTCACTTGCAATGCTATACCAGGGTTTTCAAGTGGAGAGTCACAATTAATGGACCCCCACATTTCCTGAATGCAAAGGCTTAATGGATGTTATATCGCATTTCCCCATCAGAAGGTGCAAGGAAGACAGATCCAAAAGATTCAGATTACTTTTATGCCTCCTATTTCTGGCCACTTCAAGTTCTTTCCTCCCAATTCTGCAGAGAACTATTAAAATGAAGGTGCCTGTCCAAGGAAACTGAACCATGGTGTCCCAAGCTCTTTGAGAAACAGTCACCACTGTCTGAGCAGTGCAAGCTTGCAGGATGAGGGTCTTCAGCTGAGCTCACAGGCTCTGATATAACAGCTTCTCCGTCTGCTGCACAGCTGGCCCTGAGAGGTAGCAAGTGACCGCGTTGGCAACAGCTCCACAGATTGCTCAGCAGAAGTTGGCCTGGACATTCATATTCTTCTGGCAGAAAGCATGTGCTCAGAGTGACTCCCTGTGGCAGATGAACCCAGCAAAACTGCAAGACTCAGACAGAGAGGAGGTTAGCAGCTCAGCATCAGTTTTCCCCCCTTTTTAACTCATCTATTTTGGGTTTGTTAATTCCTGTCACCTAGCACCCAGGCAGGCCCCAGGAGTTTCAAACCCAGAGTTCTGAGCCTTGAAGAAGCTCCAGCAGCTACTTTGCAAATGAAACAACAGAAAGGGTCAGAAGAGTTGACCAGGTCCAGGAACAGTGCTCTAGCACGCCTTGCCCTGGCCAGGGATCTTTGCTCCACACAGACAGAGCCTTAAAAGCTCCACAAAACCTAGTGAAATCAACAGAGTTTTGTTTTGCAAAGAAGGATCTGTGGTCTGCTGCATTTTGGTTCAGCATCATCAAAGCGAGTTGCTGGCACTCTCTATTCCGGAGCCCTGAAGTAGCAAGATTAGTACTCTAAAATAAGGGAACTTTGGAAGCAGTTCTTCTCTTTTACCAGGTTTTCCTCTTTCTAAAGAAGCCCAGCTAGAGCACATGAAGCGAACATGAACATACAGTCAGCCTAGGACCCTTCCTTGAAACCCCATTGTCAGTTCTTAAAAATAAGGGAGAAAGAAAAGAAGGCCCATACCCTGAGCCTACAAACCTGATCTCTAGCACTTGGATGCCTGACACATGGCTCAAGCAAGGACAGATTTCTGAGTGAGAAAGCCTTCCAGTCCTAGGACACAAGCACCTGCCCTAGACAGTACAGATGCAGCCGCCTTTGCTCTTTTAAAAACCACTGCCCATTATCCCTATGAGTTGGCAGCATTTCATCTTCATGAAGCACACGTGTTTGAGAGGATTTCCTAAACTGCATCTTTCTCCTTAGATGGAGAGAGAGTAAATCCTGAGTGGAGGAAGGAGGAGAAGGAAGAGTGAGTCAGCCCCACCAGCAATCTTGACAAAGGCCTACAGAGAGGGCTCTTGCATTTCAGACCGAAGAGCCATTTGCTCATACTGCCTGTGTGCGTGCCCAAGTATGTTAGTGCACACACAGAGTGGAAGTAGGTCAGTGAAAGCAGGGCACAGAAAAGATGCAGCAGCTCTAGGTATTGTCTGGGCTTCCAGCTTGCCAGGAAGCTGCCTATGCCTAACACAGTAATATGGCAGAGCAAACAAACTAAAAAAGCAACAAGACATGGTGCAAACCCACACCATCAGCCCAAGACTGGACTCCCCCAGGTGACAGACATGTACCAGGAAGATTGCATCAGACACCTACAGCAGCTGGAAAACGAGAGCATTGCCAATAGACTTCAAATGTTTCCTTTTATCCTCCCAGACCCAAAAACTCCCCCTCCCCTTAGAAAAGGGGAAAAAATCCAAACAAAAGAGCTTCGGACAGACTTTTCGTTGCAGGCAAGTCAAACACCAGCACTCACTTCTGCCAGCCTCAGCCACCACAGCACCATGGGGATGAGGGAGACAAAGGAATCATCCAGCAGTTACACAGACTGCTTTTTGGGTTGGAACCGACCTTGCTCATTGCATCCAGCAGCAGGCTGCAAGGTTAATTACTTAAGTGCATTGGTAGAAACACATTCTTCAGACAGCATACACTTCCAAGGACGTTACGAGCATGCAGACTGAAGGAGAGATTTGGAGAGCTGACTTCCTAATGTGACTCCACGGTGCTGTCAGGTATACACCAAGCACCTGAGCTAAGGGATCAGCTTTAACACCCTCAGGCAGACATGGTAATCACTACCACACATGGCAAGTCAAAGATCTTTCAAAGTCCTCCAGGCCACAAGACTTGTTTTTGCAGGACTATGTGCATCACAGAATTACTTCTTTGTGTTTGGAGTCAGGAAGTGGGAAGGATGCGAATGAGAGCACATTGATGCTGGGAGCTACCTACTCTAACATGTCCCATGAAAACAGCTCTGTGAACATGCAGAAGCACAGCAGCCACCCATAGAAAAGCAGGACACCAGCAGACGCCCTACAGTTCAGGCTGAAAGAAGGATGTTCTGGTCTCACTCATTCTTTTCCATGGGGCATACAAATGGAAGAGGGGGAGAACAGCCAGACTTCCTCATTGAGACCATGACTACCTAAAAGATCTCACCACATAAGTCCTACAACCAGCATATTTCTCATATCAGGCCCAAGAAGAGACCACAATAAAGGACCAAGGGGTATATTAAAGGGAAAAAAAAAAAAAAAAAAAAGCTGCACAGTGGAGACCCCACTCCCCAAAGTCACAAGGAGCAGGCTGCAAGGTTAATTACTTAAGTGCATTGGTAGAAACACATTCTTCAGACAGCATACACTTCCAAGGACGTTACGAGCATGCAGACTGAAGGAGAGATTTGGAGAGCTGACTTCCTAATGTGACTCCACGGTGCTGTCAGGTATACACCAAGCACCTGAGCTAAGGGATCAGCTTTAACACCCTCAGGCAGACATGGTAATCACTACCACACATGGCAAGTCAAAGATCTTTCAAAGTCCTCCAGGCCACAAGACTTGTTTTTGCAGGACTATGTGCATCACAGAATTACTTCTTTGTGTTTGGAGTCAGGAAGTGGGAAGGATGCGAATGAGAGCACATTGATGCTGGGAGCTACCTACTCTAACATGTCCCATGAAAACAGCTCTGTGAACATGCAGAAGCACAGCAGCCACCCATAGAAAAGCAGGACACCAGCAGACGCCCTACAGTTCAGGCTGAAAGAAGGATGTTCTGGTCTCACTCATTCTTTTCCATGGGGCATACAAATGGAAGAGGGGGAGAACAGCCAGACTTCCTCATTGAGACCATGACTACCTAAAAGATCTCACCACATAAGTCCTACAACCAGCATATTTCTCATATCAGGCCCAAGAAGAGACCACAATAAAGGACCAAGGGGTATATAAAAAGAAAAAAAAAAAAAAAAAAAAAAGCTGCACAGTGGAGACGCCACTCTCAAAAGTCACAAGTCAGAGAGTGTAGACAACATTCTGAGGAGGACAGAGAAACTCAGGCCATCAAGAACTTTCTCTGAATTGCTTCTACTACCAGAAAAGAGAAAAACTTGGCTTATGCCCAAAGAAACAAGATTCAAGAGTCAAGCTCCAGCCTACCATGTCCTCAGCTTACTCTACTGCTGGAAATCAGTGTCATTCCAAGTGCTGCATGAACACACACAAACCAAAGGCACCCACTACCCTTACACACCCAATAACAAAAACCAACATGAGGACAGGGGTGGGGCTCCTGAAACTAGGAGAAATTATACAAGAATCCTTGAAGCATCTTACTTGGCCTTAGAGAGAAGAATGTGGAAATTAGATTGTAAGGCAGAATTAGTACTTCACTTTGAAGCATAGCAGAAAAAAACATAGTGCCCTAGATCTGGGTTTCATTGGACTAAAGCATTTAGCTTAATAGTAATCACAGCTGTATTTTCACAGCACACTGCAGAACACTGCACTGGTCAGCTGCTCAAAGCCACAGTCCTCACAGTAAGCTGCATCCATGGTAGCTCAGCCCTGAAAAACATGGATTGACAAGTCCCTTGCTCAGCTGCTACCAGGACCACCTTGCCCTCTAAATTCTTAACCCCCTTCAGCCCTCCCACCACTTTATGCCAAAGACATAAAGGCACAGAAATCCTCATGTCACTAATGATACACAGGACAGTACACACCTGCTTTGTGCCAGCAACACATTCCCAGTGTGGGAGCTGAAGCTGGCACCAAGTGACTTTTCTAATTGCAGAAGTTTCTGGACTTATCTGCAAGGGGAAAGCAACAGGGCAGCTCTTTCCTTCAGCCAGACCCTTCCCTCCTCCAGTTTAACTGAAAGGATGGCAGTCTCCCCCGCTCCATTAGGAAGAAAGTCCTGAAGCAGCAGAGATGTAGCGTAGCCTAATCCATCAGCTCAGAGTGACAAAACAAAGGCAAAGAAATACAGGAGAGCCAGAGAAAAGGCAAAAAACAAGGAAGGGATAGCAGGAGAAAACACAAA
Source organism: Chaetura pelagica (assembly GCF_000747805.2). Lineage (NCBI taxonomy): Eukaryota > Metazoa > Chordata > Aves > Apodiformes > Apodidae > Chaetura > Chaetura pelagica. The sequence goes on along the minus strand of NW_009951801.1, from coordinate 73,736 downwards.
TGCTGAGAAACACTCAAGGAAGAAAGGGGAAATGGCAAATCAAATTTATTAAGTAAATGGAAAAACCTTTCAGAGAGGAAACATCTTGCCCACCAGCTCCATTTAAAGGCTGTGCTGTCATCTCTGATGGGTAAGGATGCCTGCAGCAGATGTGGCAGGGAGGAACAGAGAAGGATTTTAAATTTAAAAGAAATCACCATTTTCTACCAAGTAAAAATGAAACACCTCCCTCACAAAGGAGCTTTGAGTCAACCTCAGCTATGCCCAGTCTCTGTTGCTGCCTTCTCCTCTGCACGTGCATGCACACACACGTGCATGGAGGTGTCTTCTTGCTAAGCTGCAGCCAGTCTCTGGGCAGTAAAAGATATTTTTAAATTTTATTTTTTTAAAAAAGGGAACGTCCACTAAAATCTGGCTCAGCTGAGGATGTGTCATCACGGCAACCATCCCCCTCCCTGTCTGCCCCAGCAAGGAGTGTATTAAACACACAGAGATCTGAATGATCCTGCACTGGCACAGGCTGCGACCAAGCCAAATTGTCCCCTCCAGCCCCTCTCCAAGCTGAGGCTAGCATCATTTGACATGAACCAAATCTGTCAATGGCTCAAGGCAGACACGTGGGCAATAATGAGCAGTGGAAAAAACGTAGCACACTCCATTCAGCTACAAACACTGATAAATAATTCAGGAAGAGAAATGCCGCAATACAGAGCACAGCCCAGTTTAAAAATAGAACATGCGCTGATGCCAGAGGAATGGAGGGGAGGGAGAGAAAATCAGAGAGAGGTGGCAAGAACTAAAAAGCACATGTATCAACAAACTGGTCAGCTCATGGATGCTGAAACAACCTAGCTGTATATATTAATCACAGCAGATGTTTATTTGCTTACCCTTTAAATTGGTAATCCAAAACAATTATTAACACAGCAACACCAAATAGGGCTACCCCTTCTGGATCAGAGCCCTGCAGCAAGTCATATACCCAAAAAGAGAGAAACAGCCTCCACGCTGAAGAGCGTGCAGGAAGTACATGGGTGGAAGTATGCACAGCAAGTGTGTTCCTGCTCATGCCCCTGTGGCTCTGCAGCAGTGTGAGCACCTGCTTCCTGGTGTCCAGGGTCAGGAATAAGCCGTTATCTGTGTGTCCTCCTCAGGTGTGGAGCTCATATACAGTTCAGATAATGGAGGCTGAGCTTTGAAAACTCAATTGCTATAAACTGTTTTCTATTGGGGTGAAGGGGAAACAAGCACCAACTGTTTCTAATGGGAAAGTTTGCCTTTTTCCCTACTCGGCCTACTCTTCTAAAACCAGCTACCTGAAATTCAGACACTTCTCACTTACCATTCATAACATCGGTTGCTGGCCAACTGATCCAACTTCCATAGCCCACAAAAAAACCCCAAAAATACTACAAAAACATCACCACCACCACTCCCCTGTTAGGCAACACGCACTAAGAGCTCAGAAAACTGTTCTCTCGGGATTCCATTGCCCTTCCTGCATTATTAACTGGATGTTAAAAAAAACAAACCAACTTCATGCTAGCCTAAAATATTCAACTGTCTGAACAAGTTGGCAATATAGGTGTCACCTGTATTTTCATGTCGGGAATTACGACACAGCAGAAGTGATGTAAGTAAAATTAGAAAGGTCAGTATCAGATCCAAGAGTTCCTCCTTCAAGCTGTAGAACCCAACACATTTGACATTTACTGATTATGAAGAAGCCTTGGTCACAGATCGGGCCCCTCCTTTATCCCAGTTTGCCATTGCGCTGTTCCAAAGAAAAAGATGTTTTTTCCAGGTTCTGCAAAACCTGAGAAAAGACTTTGACAGATGGCTGTTTTTTTTCCCTCCTCACAGTTTCAAAAAATAACACTAAAAAGACACCAATCTTCCTGCTTCCTCGTTAAGAACAATACCAGTTTCCCAAGTTCTTGTAAAACACAAAACTGCTGCTAATAAGCAAATACAGAGTAAAATTTTAACAAGGAAAAATAAAATACTGTGATATACAGTTAATTCAAAACCCAAGAAATCTGTACACAGAAGCAGCTTTCCAGAAATATTATTTATTTTCTCCCCAAATGAAAAAAATAAATAAATTTGAAGACATGAAGGAATAAAAAAAAATAATAATTTTTTAAAGACAAAGAAAGTAAAAGGAGAGAGGAAGTTCAATAGACAGGCCTGATGCCTGCTTGTAAGGAACCTCAGTTTCAAAGAGGAATTGCTCTCTTGAGCAATTTTAATGGCAATCTTGCCTAAAATTGAGTATGTTGCCTTCCTGCATTTTCATGTGGTCCTGTTATCTTACTCAACTCCTAATGTAGTCGTAAGTACATGATCATATTTAAAGTGAAGTGTGAATTGCTCCCAAGGTCAAATCACAAGAGAAGTACTGGGCTTAAAGTAACCATTCATTTTGTTTTGGACATAGGGAAGGAGGCAGGACAGGATGCTATTTACTAAGACAGTATGTCTAACGGCTCCCAAAAGAGGTCAGTTTCTGTGATACAGCAAACATATTCTGTAATAAAGTGGCCCTTGTCTCTAAACTCAGCTCAGGAGAAATTAGTTCCTCAAATAAATGAATGCCAAAGCAATATAAAATTAAAAAATGTTAAAGTTTAATTAAAAATACAAGCAACCTGCTATAAAGAGTAGGCTGCATCTGCCCACACTCAATAATCATCACCAAAATTCACTGGGAGGCAGCAGTGACTCAGCCTGCAGTACACAAAGACAGCCTCTGCTTCCAATACATAATGAAACTGGGTTTTATACAAAATCACCAATCCGCATGCGCCCCAATGAAAAGACACATGGCAAGGGAATCCCAGCACTGACAGGCTGCTGCCTGACTCCTCTTGCTGCTGCCCACACTCAGACACAAAAACATCTCTGCAGAAACACACTTCACCTTTGCTTCAATTTGGGAAGTAGGTCATATTGTCTTCCAGCTGGGTTTACTAGGACTCAGAAATCAAGACAAGGTTCAAAAAAACATGGAGCAGACTGTGATACCTTTGAAGGGGGAGGGAAACTAACTCTGGTCCTCAACTACATCCCACTATAATTTCAAATGTTACCTCCTGCTCTCAAAATTAAACAAACAAAAAAAGAGAGGCAGAAATCTAGACATAGTTCTATTAAATTGCTCCATTGTATGAATGGATTAATCATACTTCCAGTAGGCATATAACAACTGCAGTACACCTCCTGCCCAACAGTCCTGAGAAATACAGTGTTTTGTTGCAGATTGTACTGTGTGCTCCCACACTCATGTTGTCACATTACTTTAGAAAAAAGTTTCTCAGAGACACTTTCTGTGCTGGTCTCCAGAAAAAACTCCTTCATCCAGACATCATCAGCCTTTAACTCAGAACAATCACTAGCTCCTATGAAAACTAACTGATACGTAAGGCCACTCATCACAACATTGCCACATCCTGTTTGTTTTGTCCACTACTGTTTCACGTTCTGCCTCTATTTCCTGACATTATATTTCTCCCAATGGATGGATGTATGTGAAAACTTTGAAATGAGGGGTATAATCCTGTAGCACCTAGAGTACTGATAGGGTCTATGCAAGTGCTAACTGAGCGTAGGCACTTTGGTTATAGTTTTCCAAAAAGCATTTCCATTTAGGCCAGACTAACAAGCACTTTCCTGTTTATGGAAACAGTTGAAAAGCAAGTAGTTCAATAAGGTATCTGCATTTTCATGCTGCCAGGCAGCCAATTTCTGAGTGATCCTAAAGCAGTTATACAGAAAGAAAAAATAAGCAGGATATACGCTAGATCGTTGATGGATCTAGGCATTAATGAAGCAACTTACAAGACCCTTCCGGAACTTGGCCACATCTCTGCAACAGTGCCAGAGTGGGCGGGGAAACCAACGCTGTTTGAGACGATGTAACTAGCATCGCTCCCTAACGCTGCATGAGTAGCAGTGTCTCTTTTACCAGCACTTTTTCACATTAAGCAAGTCAAATGTATTTTAAATGCCTGATGACTGCTGAATATATGGGTGACAGTAGGTCTCTTAGCTGGTTTTCTATAGAGTCAGCTTGGTCTTTGAAGCTGGGAATCTTAATGGACAGAGATACAAAGCAGTTCTTGCTAAGGAAATTAACAGGTGGCACTAATGACCTCTAATTGACAGTCTAATCATTCCACAGATGAGCCAGGGAACAAGCATAGGCATTAAAAAAAAAAATTACAAACACCCTTTTTCACCTTTCAGGATTGAGGAGAGCATGCCACCACCAGCTGGAGGTATAAAGATGTTGCATCCATCTGTGAAGTCCATCAAAACAAACAGCATTCAAATATGAAGAAGACCTAGATATCCAGGGCTTTCAGCACCACTGCAACAAACATACAACAACAATATAATCAACTTCCAGAAATTTACATTTTATAAACCAGCAATGGTCAATTAGAGAGGTGAAGTCAGCCCTTCAGTAATATCTGGCACCAAGAAAAGGAATCCTTGAGATCAGTTCATTCAGACAGAGGAGGTGTTTGCAGGTCAGGACTCTGCACTCTTTTCAAGCCACTTCCATGCCATGCTACAAGCTGCCTAACAGTACAGAAGTGTTACTTACACCCCATCTATTCCTAGGGCAACTGCTGCTCTTAAGGAACGGAGATTCTTTGATGAAAGAAACCAGGAGAAGGACTATGACTAGTATTGACATAAACTGGAAATAGCATCCAAACCCAAAACAAACTATTCTACCTACCTAAGGCTAATGCTTTAGCCTCTGCTAGTGAGATGCAAAGAAAGGCAGCACCACCTGAAGTGCTGCCTTTCCTTGCACAGACCCAGCAGCATTAATCAGCATTGCCATTTATTTCTCAGACCTCTCCAACTCTTCAAGATAAACCACCACCTACAGCTGCACAGGCGCTTCCAAAATACATAATAAAAAAAAGACTCAGACCAAAGTAAAAGTTCCTCCCAACATTCCACTTCCATGCCAGGGCTATGTCGACAAGCAAAGAGAAACAAATGTCTTCTGCCTTTTTTTTTGCTTTAGGGGCTGAAAAACGAGTTTTCTGACCCAGCAGCGCCATGGTGAACAGTTCATCATAATTTCAGCAGCATCAAGTCCTTTTGATGTGGGTTTCAATCTCTGCTGGGGCTACTGGATCACACAAAAGTATGTTTGTGAAGAATTAAAGGCAAAAAATGTAACTTGGCACAGGCATGCAGAGGAAGTACCAGAGGCACAGAATGTTGGCAAAATCGTTTTATTATGTGTTTATCTTTAGCCAAATAATACCCCTTCTAAAAGCCTTCAGCACTCAGGTGCCAAGCTGCATTTCCTGCCTCTTGCTGCACATTATACTGGACTCCTTGCTCCAAATTACCCAGAAAGTAGCAGCTTGCTGGGCAACACCAAAACCTGCTGTACTTGAGGAGTGATGGAGGCAGCAAGAAAGACAGCTCCAAAACCTGTTCTGAAAGTTTTGATACATATCCTGCTGTATAGCCTCTTTGGCAGCCACATCCTCCATAAAAATATATCTATAAATTAGAAAATAATCAAGTTCTTAAAATGAGTACTGATTTAGTTGAAGTTCACTAATAATCAACATAATGAGATAAAGTACATTGCATATGTGCATATATACGCTTACAAACATTGATGCTGGGACTACCTGCAGGTCTGCTTCACACTTTTCAAACAACTCTGCCCATTTTGGCATGACAGCACTCTCTGTTCCTCCATCTCATTCTAGGTAAAAATCATGCAATGACAAAATAATTTGTAGTTAACATTTATCTAATACATTAATTATTTTCTTCATCTGTCAGCATTTACCGCATGAAGTAAGACAAGAAATAAAAAGTTAAAGCAGACAAATTGAAACTCTAGAAGAGCGTGGGGGAAACCCAGACCTGGGTCTAGGTATTCGTCACACAAGCAAAAAAAAAAAAATTTTAAAAAATGCAGCATCATGCTTGTTTAAACGAGCTACTTTATGTTTCTAGCTAAATCTGATGCAGAGTATTGCAATCAAAACATACTGGCTCTGCTCTCAGCCACAAGGAAAACTCAAAAACTTAAGCCCAGCATAAGCAACTCCAAAATATTCACCTAGCAGTGAGTTTTCAGGGAGCTTGGAGCAACCATTTAGACACAGAAAGTAATACTCTGTTTGCCCCACTAAGTGAATAATTTGAACTGTCAGCACAGCACATAGCTCAGCACACCACACAGCAAGCTGCTGACAAAGACTCCAAGTAACTCTGGAGACAGAAAGACGGAGCTAGTTTTATGCAAGTCTGGGTAAATCAAACTGTGTCTGGGACCCCAAGAAGCACCACTGCATGAGGAGTACACAAATAGACCAGCTTCCTTGAGCATCTCAGCAAGAGATGACCTACAAGTATCTAAGAATTTCTAATGTTGCAACTCACGGGATATAAGAGCCCATAGTCTTGGATAAGTTGCATTATGCTCTGGCGAGCTAGACAGCTGTATTTAGACGCAGCTGCTTCTTGCAGCCCAATGACCAGTACCCTGGAAGACTGCAAATCCTGTCCCAAAACAGCAAGAAACAACCAATATACCAAGAAAGAAAACTGAGAGAACTAGTTTTTCTAAAGTCTACTCTACTGAACAGACTACCAGCTTAGAGACTTGACTCTCACAAGTCAGATGGCTGCAGCTCAAAGTAGCACTTAACTAACTAGCATTATATATATATATATATCTCTAAATGGAGAGAAATACGGTTACGCCACAGAATATAATTTCTCAGTTTTAATCCTAGGAAGGTCTAAGCAAACAAAGCTACTAAGACCCGGCCAAAGAGGAGGTCAATGCTACAAACCATTGTCTGATGATAAATCACTTCAAGTTGCACCTTGTTCTTGGTATGCAGGTAGCTCAACCTGTCCCTTAGAAACCACTTAGCAAAAACTGCAGTGCCTGGTAACTGAGGGGTCAGTTGGCTCCATATTCTACTCAGCTCCAAGGCACCAGTGCCCATGCAGGAGCAGGGGGAGAGATAAGAGGACAGACCATATCCAAGCAATGTTTCTCCTTTACAATTTGCAGGAGTTGATTTGGGAGTCTTAATCCAGCTCCTCAAAAACGAGGTGGCTGTCTCCAACAAAGCACTATCATTGTAAGAAACCTGTTGAGATCCATCCTTGCTTGTGCAGTCCCTGGAGTTTACTATCCAGTGAAGCTACCATGAATCATCACACTTTGCCATCTTGGTGGACAGGGAAGAAGAAAATAAGTATTTTTTTCCTCATAATCTATTTTGTTCCATTTACAAGCAAAAAACTTGTATCTGTAAATATAAAGCCACAATGGAATAAGTTTCCCAAGTTTGCTATACAGAGAGAATCTGTCTGTGCATCCCAAAGAAACAGGAATAAACAGGGAAATCCGTATCAAAATATGTTTAACAGATCACTGAAAATACAAAGAGCTGTGGATGGAGAAGTTTGACCCTAAGAGAACATCTGTTGAAAGAAAGAGTTTTCAGCAAATCACCTGTGAAGTGCTGAACTACCATTTAATCAGGAAGGAAAATTCCAGCAAGCACACCTGATGCGATTTAATTGAGAATTTCCAGCACAAATTCAAGAAGAACACAAAAGTTATGTCAGTTAGCCTTAATAGGCTATAGGTAGCCAACAGGATAGAAATAAAAAAGAATGGAGCATAATGCATCAGAACTATTCGAAGTAACTACAGGGAATCAGGTCCTGTTTCTCAAAGGGAAATGGAGAAGAGGTCAATGCAAGAGACAAGATTCTCAACAAGTACCAGTGACAGAAAACCAAACTGAGACCAGCCACGTGTGGAACTTCTCTGCATACTGCCAGTAGGAAAAGGAACACTGAGACAAATATTGAGAATTAGCAAGGGCACTGTTTTGATTTGTAAACAGGCATGTGTTCATCTGCTTTCTGACAAGCAAACCAGGTCCCACAACATGCTCCGACTGCTCCCCATGCAGACGGAGGAAAACAACTCTTGTGCACACCAATGATTTGGGATATCTGTGGCCTCAAACATGCTCCCCACTCCAGTATCTAGTATTTGTAACACCAGCCAGCTTTTTTAGCACAGCTGGCAGTTAAGTCTCTGCTGTTCCATGAGTCTTGAAGAACTTCTTCCTTCCCTTCTGTTAGGACATAACTCTTCAGTTGATTCCTTTTGTTTAGTGATAGACCAGTGGCAAAGCTTGGCAATATCTTCAGTTCCCCAAGCAGTTTATCTTTCTTTACTAAGTCATCTTTTCAGCATTTCTCTCCCCCAACCCTTTGGGTTCCTTACACTTTTAAAGCTTTGACTTTCCTCCAGAAACAAAGACAGCCAGTAACCTGCACCTACTCAGCACATGTGCAGGAATAACAGCAGCTCTGCGTTTCCAGCTCTCATAGCATCTGAATCCTCTTCAGCAGGGTGGTTCAGATTCTAATGGATCACAACAGAGGCTGCAAAAGCAGCAGAAGCTATAATAAACTCAAGGTTCCTTTGAACTCACAATTGCAGTGGAATCCTTGAGCTCTAAAGAAAATAACACCTGTCCTGGAAAGCTGAATGCTTCACACTTCTGCCAGAAGCTTACTTCATGTTCCTTGCAGAGAAGCTCATTCCGTTACCACTCCCACTTAGCTAGGCACACCTAGCTGCATTATCAGCACATATGGCTAGAACTACAACCTTGTTTTTCTGACATCTTTTGTCAACACTGAAGCATCACAACAGTATACGAAGAACAGGAAGAGCTAAAGCAGTTGAGCTCAGCTTTAAGTGTGCAGGAGAAAACCTAAAGCATTTCCCAGCTGATCAGCCTCTGTGTTAATAAGATACCCACAAGCAACAGGTCATTCAGACTACGAATGCACTGAGTGGCATGCTTGGTAGTATCCACAAACTGGTAAAACAGCCTCCAGAAAAAGGAATCAATTCACCGCTCCAAAAATCTAACACATGGGTTTGGGCACAATTACCCTATGAGAAACCATAGCAGATAGATCTCAGACAAAAATGCAAGGGAGGTGGGATGAATGTCCAGGTCACATTTTAGATGAGATACAAAAGTGAAAACCAATGTGGGGGAATTTTAAGTTCCCCAAGAGGTCACAAGTCAAAGAATTCAGGAATGAAGAACAAGGATTCTGGTGATACTCCTTCCCCCCTTAAAAAAAACCAAACACGTTTATTAATTTTTTATTTGGAGCAGAAAGTTGCCTCTCTAGGAACACTCCACAGTGCATGGGGCTACTGTGTGCAAAGCACTGCTGAAAGTCAGAAAAGAACAAGAATGTAAACCTTATGTCCAAATTATAACTCAAGGCAATGTTTACAATGGGTCTACAGGCAGTCCTGATGTCCTGACCACCTCGTCTTTGCTGCTTTTGACAGATAAGCTAAGTGTAGTTCAGGTCAGTCAGGCTCACCAGTATGCAGTGCACACACTACAGTGAACAGTGAACCTGAGGCTGTGTGGGAAATGGGTGAAGACAAGGCAGAAAAGGGCATATTCTGGGACAGAGTGGAATAAGAGGGATATTACACCAAACCCTGTGCAGGACAGGGTTTGGTTGGAGTAAGTAAAAAAGAACACAGCTGTAGAAGAAGGAATACAGACCTTAGAGAAAAGAGACAAATAAGGACAAGTTCAGATTCTCTGTGGCCTCGAAGAGCTAGAATAGCTGCTGATTTAAGGAACAATAAATAATAAAAGAGACAGCAGAAAAAGACTGATGTCTGCAAACCACACTCAATGAGTCAGTTATGAACCGGCTAGAAACTTGCACACCATTTCAGGAGCTGGCATAGTCTTTGCTGGTGCTCCCTCAAGATCTGCGGTGCGCTTTTAAAAGGCAGCAAACACACTTCTATAAGCAGTTTCTGGAAAACAAAGAATCATCAAGCCCTTTATAATATCAGAGGCCAGCGCAGCAGCCTAGGCCTGAGCTCAGCTTTCTTGCCCACCTCAAAACAAAAATGAGGCCAGAAAGAAAGACCAGAAACCAGAAAAGATTGCCATTGATAAAAGATACAATCTACGTTATATTCTTAAGGCCATAAGGGAAAGGATTAAAATAGATTCACACCATGAGTGACAGAAGAGAGGTAAAAATCCACCAGCTGCATCTATTTACACGCTGTATCTGGAGGTCAGTAGGACAACCTCTATCAGACCATTCCATACAGATTAGAGGAAGACTTCAAGTAATAGAAACTTACCTGTGGAACTTGCTGCCAGAAGAGTGCCCTGGCAAGAGTCAGAGGCAACTCTGACACTCAGGGAGACAGCCCAAACATCTACAGATACCCAAAAAAAGCCTTTTGAGAATTTAAACGTGTCACAGGGCAGAGAACATGGAGTAACAAGCAACAAAACAATCCATGTGTCCTGTTAGCGGCCTACACGGACCTTCTGAAATCCCTCCTGAATGCACTCCAGCCAAGCCAGAAGGCAACTAATTCTCCAACATTTTCAATCCTCTTGTAATACACCAGGACCTCAGAAGCTAGAAATGTTTCCAGAAAAGCGTTTCAAAGCCAAGCCGTTATTGTGCTTCCCAGGTCCTAGAATGGATCTCTGGTCATCAACAACGTGAGACCTCCTCTCCCACCTGTGGCTCTCTTTCCTTCTCAGCCTCTTGCAAGTGCCTCCCTGCATGCAGAAAGCTGGGGAACAAGGCAGCCACAGCAAGCTCAGGCACTTTCCTAACACACAGGGATGCCCCTTGTGTCCAAGCCTGCAAGAGATGCACGGTGTAGGGGAGCTCCCAGCTGCCATGTGCTCCGCAAACTAGCCGAGGCAAGCGGCCCGCTACAGACTCCTTCGCGCAGCCACACCACAGCGAGCCTCACAAGCCCCGACGGCCAGGAACGCCTCGAGATGGCGGAGACCCAGCCTGACACCGCCACCGAATGCCTCCCGAGAGGGGCAGCCCAGGAGTCAGACATTGCCTCCGGGCGCGCCCCACAGGCCCGCTGGCCCTCAGCGGCAGGAGCACCGGGGTCGCACCAGAGCCAGGACCGCGGCTCCCGCC
>NW_009951801.1:55123-62162 GCF_000747805.2 Chaetura pelagica | reverse complement strand
GAGGGCGCAGCGGGGAACAGAGACGCCACCGCCTGCAGGGGTGAAGCCAGCACTCGGCACCCGGGGGGCCCGGGGCGGAGCCGCCGCGCCAGTCTCCACCCCCCATGGCCCCCTCCCAGTGCGCAGCCGCAGGGGTGATGGCTCTGCTCGGGCACAGCACCCGCCTCTGGGGGTTCCCCATCTCCCGGGGGGCTGCCGCACCACGCCATGGGGGATCCACACTGCTCTCTGGGCACCCTCTGTCGTCCTGGGGGCCCCCGCCATACGGGAGGACCCCTGCCATTTACCTGGCGCCCACTCTTGCGTTGGGCAGCGGGGTGGGGCCCTGGTGGTCTCCCTCGGCTGGAGCAGGTTGCGCGGGGCCGAAACCCAGCGCCCGGGCAGCCCCTACCGAGCGTATAGTCCTGGGCTGAGCCCTTCGGGCAGGAGCTCCGTCTGACTGGGTCCACCTTAATCTGCTGTGCCCCAGCTGCCCTGTGCCCGGGAGGGGCTTCTGCGGGATCACAGGGGCGTTTATCTTGCCCGAGATCAGCCAATATTTGTGGTCACGTCAGGAGAACGAGCCCTTCCTTACGCTCCGCTCCTGCGGAGTCCGGCGCTGCCGTCCTGCCACCACGCTCTGCTCTTCCGGCTCTAAGCGCTGCTGTCCCAGAGGAACGCGATTTGCTGAGACCCCCAAACTGTCACCTTCTGGCACCAGAGATGGCGGCCATGACGGTTTTCCTGCTCCTGAGCCTTCTGAGGATGGCGGCTCCCAAGGGACTTCCCCAGCCTGTGGGCTGGCAGCTCTGGCCCCTACCACACAGCGGGACATTCTCATCGCACTGGCAAAGCAGAGCATCCTCTCTAAGCTCCACTTGCCAGACAGGCCCAACGTCACTCAGCCCACGTCCAGGGGGGCCCTGCTGACTGCTCTCCGCAGGATGCGTATGCAGCACGTGGATCAGGCTGTGTCACCCGGAATGCCCCATGACAGCAGGGTCCCACACCTGGGTGTGCAGGAATACGAGATCTTGAGCTTTGCTGAGTCAGGTCTGTATAGACCCCACATCCCATGGGCATGGTGGGACAGGCCTTGAGGTAGGGGGCACAGAGGGAAGGAAAGTTTTGCCTTGAGGAAGGTGATGAGAGGTTTCCCCCTCTGCACAGGCATTTAAAAAGCTCTGCAAAAGGGCATCACACTCCTGCAAGCAATGCCAGGCTATGCACTGGGGCAGTGGGCACACTGCTGCTGGAAGGCTTCACATCCAGAACTTTTACATCCATGTTCCATGCTTACTCCAACCAGCCACCCCATGCTATGAGTAGGAGAAGCACTGCTGAAGCTCTGGGGCCTCTGTCATTTACATATGGGATATGTTGGGGCAGGAGCGAAGATGGACTGCTGTATCCATGTGAGGTTTTTTGTCCATTTCTGTTGAACCCTCCCTACTTTTGCTAGAGGTGGAAGGGTCAGATGGTGATGTTTTTAAAAACATTATTTTACGAATAGATTCCTCATCAGCTTGTAGTGTGTGTACTTAGGTCTCCAAAGCCCATTTGCTCCCCACACTCGGCCGTGTCTCAACTTCCTACCGGAAGTGGTGGGCTGCCACATTTCACTCTAGAATCAGTAGGAGAGCTTCCCAAAATGTGCTTAGGGGTCCTAATAATTATCACTGGAAAAACAGTCTCCTATACCCCCCACTTCTCAAATGCAAATGCAGCCTGCTTTAGAAAAGAAGCAGAATCGCTAGTCTCATTCTGGAGAGCATCTTTCTGCACCACCACTTTGCCCAGCCCAAACCACTGGTCAGTGCAGTGTAGGGGGCTCATACCCCTCTTGCTGGTATTTGTGTGGTCTGTATGCCTGTTGTGGGCTAGTGAGGGCTTGCCATGTCCTGGAAGGCATCTGGGAGAAATGCTCCTCTGCAGTATGTTGTGTTCCCACACATGAGGATGATGGGGAGTTGTCTCCTGGCTTGGTGGTGTGAGCCACTGGGCTGAGCCCAGTTTCTCACCCTGCTGCATTGTGCCAGACCACAGAGGAGGGGGATTGTGTCCTCATGGGCAGAGCTGTGCCTGGGCACCCAGCACTGCTCAGTCCCCATCAGCTCTTCCTTTGTGAGGAGAGGCAGCTCTGCAGCCTCAGCAGCAGCAAGAGTGAGACATGCTGGAGTGATGTCAGCTGACATTTCCAGCCATGGAAATCAGAGGTAATCCTGGAGGTGCAAATCAGCATGACTGCCTTAAAGCCAAGGCTGGATTTACACAGCCAGATAACCTACTCCAAAATCCTCCAGCAGCTATAATGACAAGCGGGATATCAGGCCAGAGGAAGTGGAACCAAGCTGGGTTGCTATATTCAGCACTAGGCCCAGATTCTGCTGCTTTAGAGCGGCATCAGGAGGAGAAGCAGCGGCAGTGCAGGGAAGTGGGGGCCCCTTTACACTTGTACGTACTGTGCCCGACTCCCTAGTTTGGACATACCTTCCATTTGCTCCAACTCAGTGGCGCCTGGCTGGAGTGGCCTCTTCACCTTGACTCTGCATTTGTTTCTGTCTGCAGGGTCCTCCACTTCCCGCAGCATTTGCCTACATTTCCACTTCACCCAGGAGCTTGCTGGGAGCGCCGAGATCCTGCAAGCCACCCTATACCTGTTCTGGGCAATCCCTGGCACTGGGACACACCCTGTCACAGTCAGACTCTTGCAGCCAGACCCGGCGGGGCTCAACATGACTGTGGCCAGTGAGACACGACTGAAAGTACAGAGAGCTGGCTGGGTCACGCTGGATGTGGGCCAAGCTGTCCGGAGCCTCCTTGGCCAAGGGAGCCAGAGGCTTACTGTGGAGCTGGACGTGGTGGAGAACAGGGGGTCTCCCCTCCTGGCTGGGCACAGTGATTCCCACTGGCCATTTGTAGCAGCCCAGGCCCGAGCCAGGACATCCCACCGGGTCCAGCGGCGTGGCATTGATTGCAGTGGGGACTCTAGGATGTGCTGCCGCAAGGAATTCTTCATAGACTTCAAAGAGATCGGCTGGGAGGACTGGATCATCCAGCCCAAAGGATATCACATGAACTACTGTTCGGGACTCTGCCCCCTGCACATGGCTGGCATCCCTGGCCTCGCCGCCTCCTTCCACACGGCTGTCCTCAACCTCATCAAAGCCAACAATGCAGATGCAGCAGTGGACTCCTGCTGTGTGCCCACGCAGCGTCGCCCCCTCTCTCTGCTCTACTATGACCGGGACAGCAACATTGTCAAGACTGACATCCCTGACATGATTGTCGATGCCTGTGGTTGTACCTGACCAGCTGCCTGAGGAAGCAGGAGGGCAGGACCTGTGCTGTGCAGGGCGTCCTTCCTCCTATTCTCTCTCTGGCAGTGTCTGACCTGGTGAGCTGCTGAGAGATGAGAACCCTGCCAAGGTGTTTCCCTGAAGCTTAAGCATTCAGGGTGATACTGAATCTGCAAGTCCTCTCTTCCCTCAACTCCCACACGGCTCCCTTCCCCGTGCCCACGGATTCCTCTCTGCCCATGAGCCATGGCCTCTGAGACTGGCTCCTGGTGGACACTGGACCCTTCCACCTGCAGGACTGTGCAGAGCACGACTCCCCAGGCAGCTCAGGGCAGCCCTGGCATGCTCTGCTGCTGGTCCCAGACCAAGACCGTGGTGCGGCCCTCAGTGCTGCAATACAAACACATGCTCTTCAGGTAACAGGTCCCAGCAGCAGCCACCTCAGGCTGCTTGGCAGAGATAAAAGCTGAAAAGATACTGGAGGACAGCTAGATCAGAAGGAAGATGGCCGTCCGTGGGGCTTCACTCGTCAGCTGGACATTAAGTTAAGGGGGTGAGGAAGGGGAAGTTGATCCCAGTGGGAGGATAGTGTCTCCCTCTCCAAGCATCCCAGCTACCTGGTATTCAATAAAAGACTCCCAGCTGCAGCGTACACATGTATGTGTACGCATGTATGTCTGCTCTGTCATTAGCCAATACATCTTCCACCTCTTCCCAAGGTGCAAGGTGATGGAGGTGCCCTACCATAGACGGCCCTTAGATGGCACAGAACTGACCCACTCTGTGGGTCCCCTTCTAGCCAGCAACTTATTTATGAAATCCAGGCAGTGGGGTTGGTCATCCACCACCAGGACACACTATGCCCAAATATGGCAATGCTTCCGGCCTCCACGGCTCTCAGCTCTCTGCCCCTTGGCTGCCTCTTCCAGGAGAATGCAGAACCCCTGAATTGTCTCAACCAGATCCAGGGCATGGTATGGGAGGCTCTGGATACAGGGCAATTTTGATTCCTACTAGGGAAGGCACCATTCCTTGGCTGGGCCAAATTTTCCAATCCACCAAAACCATATGTATTTCACCATTCCTCTCCCAAGTCAGGACAGAACTAGGCAACTCTTCTCTCTTTTAAAGTGGACACGGACTGCCAAGCAAGACTGCCTAAGCCACAGTGCCCAGGCCACCCTCACTTGCCTACAACCCCACGCCAGCTCCCTTACTGGGGAGCAACCTCTGCGCGCGTCCCTGGCCTGTGGCCTGGAGCAGCTGCCCCTGTCACTGCCCCTTGCCAGCATGGCTGGTGGCAAAGTGGGACATGTCAGTGCCATGAGAGTTGGGAGCAAAGGGCAGCTCTGCCCATTACATAATCTCGTGTTAGGGTTTCTCCACTGCTTCTTACGTGATCCCCATGTGTGAGGGCTGGGAAAGCAGGGAGAGGATGCTGGGGTGGGAGAAGGAGGTTCACAATGGGAGCTTCCAGAGCGATCTCCCACAGTGGAGTGGAGCTGGGTGACTGCAGTCCTGTGGTCCACCCTGCAAGCACCGATGACCCCACCTCAGAGGCTGGAGGCAGAACTGAACCAGGTGGGAACAGGGTCATCAGAGGGAGGAGGGTGGTGTCAGACCCTTTCCCCATCTGGTTTGAAGGATGGCTTTGCACCTGCTGTCCCACACCAGGATCAGGCCGAGGTGGTTGGAGCCATGAGCAGCTCTGGCTGGATGTACGTTGCCCCTGAGGACCTGTGACAACTTCTGTAGGGATGGAACAACCACTAGCCCAAGACAGTGTTTGCTCATATTGCATGTGTTCTGGGGCAATCGCTTCCACCAAGCCTTGCTGAAGCTGCGACCTACATCTCCACATTAGGTTGCCAAAGCCACCATGCTGAGATCCAGACTTCCAGGCCCTGGTGCCTCCAGGACTCAGGCCTGAAGGGTCCCTGCTGACACAGCTGTTACACAGGCAGGGTGGAAGACTTGGGGATCGATATTGTCTGGGAATCAAGGCCACTTGCGCAAACCCAAAGAGGGTTTGGTGGTGATTTGGGGGGGATTTTTTTTCCCCTGTTTTTTTTTTGTTTGGTTTTGGGGTTTTGTTCTTTTTGGTTGGTTGGTTGGTTTTGGTTGGTTTTGTTGGCTTTGTTTTGTTTTGTTTTGTTTGTTTTTTTGCTTTCCTTTTTTTCATTGCCTCTTTTCACTGTCAGTATTTATTGACCAAACAGCCTTCCTGAGGCCAGGACTGAGCTCTCTGGGCTGCAGTGGGCACATGCAGAAGGGGGGTACATGAAGAGGCAGAGAAGCTGTGGACTGCCAACCACCCGAAAACATGCCTTCTGTGGTGCCTTCAGGTCAGAGCTTCCCCAGATGAGAAGGATCCAAGGTCCTGCAGCACAGGCCCTACTCTCCATGCGTGCAGTTTGTCCTGCTCCCATGGAAAACAGGATGTTTGGGTGCAGCCTACAGCCCTTTCTCCACTCACAACATAGAGCAAAGGTGACCAAGGTTCTGGAATTCCATGGTGGCATTCCCACCTGAGGTACACCAGAGGGTGAGGAGGGTGAAGTCAAGGAAGGGTCATCCCCTGGAGATGGGCACAACCCCCTCCCTGCCTGCCATGGGGGTGGCACAAGGCAGGGGCTTATGGCATGTGGGGGACCCCAGCACACACAGAGAG
The DNA here is from genome assembly GCF_000747805.2 of Chaetura pelagica. NCBI lineage: Eukaryota > Metazoa > Chordata > Aves > Apodiformes > Apodidae > Chaetura > Chaetura pelagica. Next base: position 56,213 of record NW_009951801.1, on the reverse strand, counting down.
CTGCTAAGCCCCCATGGCTGGCAGGCCAGGTAGGATCTATGTATTTATAGCCCTAACAAGCTGCAAATGGAAAAGTGGCTATCTGGGCTTCACCACAGCCCTGGCTTATTTCGCAAGTCTTCTCCCTCATCAGTGAAAGTAACCTCAGTTAAAGTATGAAGGCAGAGTGCCAGGTCAGGCTCTTCAGAGAGCAGACCAGAAAATCTGAGAGCAGCAAGGTGTAACTTCCCACTGGACATCCAATCCTCCTTCAGTGCTGGGAAGAGAAGGGGGATGAGGGCAGTGTTCACATTATCACAGAATTGTCACAGTTGAAAAAGACCTCTAAGATCACAGAGTCCAACTGTCCACTCAGGGTAAAGAAAAAAACAAACAAACAAAAAAACCCTAAAACATCCAACCCAAAACAACAAACCACAACCACACACCACCACCACCACCACCGCACAACCCACAAAAACCCCAGCATATCCACTAGAACATGCCCTAAAGTGCCACATCTACACCTTTCAAAAATACCTCCAGGGATGGTGATTATGGTTTCCCCTACCCCCTTGCTGTTACACCACAGTTCTGCTGGAGTCCCCTGTTCACTCAGAGGGCTTTGGAGGGGGCGTCTCAGGCAGGCATGCCCAGCTGCTGTGAGATACTGCTGTACTGGTCCTCCTGTGACTAGTAAGCCTAGTGGGCAGCCCGGCCTAGCAGGGAAGGTGCCATGCAGACAGCATCGACCCAGCGCTTGGGCTGTGCCAGGTCAGACAAAGACGACGGGAACACAGTGCTTTGTGAGGTGCCATCCCCTTGGCCTCTGCTCCCGAAGCAGAGAGGAATCTACAGCTGCTGCCATGTGCCACAGTGTCCCTTGGCAGTGTCTGACTCTCAGGGGAGGGGTGGGAATTCCTGAAAGCCCCCGGTGTTGCCTTGAAAACGGTTAATTTTTAATTTTCAGTCTCACGGGCAGTTTCCAGCCAGCAGCCCCCGGCTCGGAGACACCCGGTGATCTGAGCTGGATGTCTTCGGCTCGGCTGGTGTGAGGTGCCGGTACCCCACTGCCCCGTCCGTGCGGGGGCAGCTCATCGCCCTGGTCGCC
>NW_009951801.1:50526-51960 GCF_000747805.2 Chaetura pelagica | reverse complement strand
GGCAGGTCGCTCGCCCTTCTTCCCCTTGGCCGGCGCCGAGGGAGGCAGTCCGGACCGCTGCAGCAGGGTGAGAAACACGAGCACCCAGGGGAGCAGGGCTGCCGACCTTCCCTCCCTGCCCTTGAGCCCTGGCTTCGATCCTTTCCCACATTTGGACGCCAGCCTGCCTGGCCCCGCCAGCCCAGCGCCTCTAGCTCTCCCCCAGTCCTTGCCCTGGCCTCCTTCTCTATGCTGACCCCTTGGCCCCAGGATCGTGGGCTGCCCCCTGGCAGTGCCCTTGTGCCAACACTTGCTGTACTGTCAGTGCTGTCAGCTGTCCTCCTGAGCCCCCAGTCTGGGTACCTCTCCAGTCTGTGGCCTCCAGTGCTTGCCCCAGGGAATACAGGCCTGTGGGGAGGAAGTTTTTCAGTGCCAGAGCCTGGCTTATGCCATGGCCCCCCAGGGTGGGGGTCACAGCTGGCTTTGGGTACTTCCGTGGCTGACATAGGTGGCAGAGCCACGTAGGAATAGGTGTTCTGGCAGGAGCCATGCACAGGTGCTGGTGCTTGAGCTCTTTGGTGGGTCCCTGCTTAACCCAGTCCATTAGCACCTCTAGGTCAGGTCATCAGGTGCTACGCTTGCTCCACCGGACACGAGGTTGGAGGCCCAGAAGCCATGTGTGCAGCAAGTGCTGGAGGGACCCGGGCAGGTATTTTGGTCAGGCTGGTCCCTGGGCTTTGCTTTCTGGGAACTGCTTAATCAACAACACACTTATGCAATGGGTGCAAGAACCTCTCACAGCTCTGTGCTGACCCCTTGCCTAGATATGGTGGGCCAGAATGTGTGGTGGGAGTGGGGGATGCAGCTGCTGTGCAAGGGGCCAGGCAGATCAGATGCTCTTGCTAAGCAGGAGGTGAAATTGGGGTTTGTGGCAGCAGCCATGGGGTGCTGGCCAGTGCAGAGGGATCCAGGCAAGTTCAAAGGGATTATTCCCTTTGGGGAAACCCTGCTTCCCAACCTAGAAAGGATGTTGGGTTAGAGTAGTCATCCCTTTTGCCTTAACTTATTACCTCCTCTGTTTCATGCTGTCCCACAGCCCTGATCCTGCCGCTATGGATCTGGCAGGGAAGGAGAAATTCAGCACAGTATCATGTCCAAGTTTCCTTTTCCTGCATGTGTGAAGCTCTGGTGTGGCCACTGAGAGGTGGTGGTGACACAGGGGTTTAAATTACTCCCCTGCCCTGTCATCTGTGTCAGTGCCACTCAGTGATGTAGCCTGGGACTCCCTCCAGCTTGCTGCACATGAAGGTGGAGGGACCTCGTTCCCTCCATGAGTTGATGGTGGCATCTACTCAGTCCTGCTGGTGCCCAGGTAGTGCTGCCTTTGTGCTGCCTGCACCCAGGGCTCACAGGCCCTTTGGGAGATGAGTCCCCAGGCCATGCTGTGCCCACTCT
>NW_009951801.1:49321-50254 GCF_000747805.2 Chaetura pelagica | reverse complement strand
GCACAAGAGCACTGGGCTCTCCTGCTGCCCCCACAACATTGCAATCTTGCATCACTTTCAGTAGATTTCTACAGGACCCTGCCCTCGCTCAGGCTGTGTGCCCTGCTTTAAGCACATCATCTGGGGCTAAGAATCTAAAGAACATCTTCAGGTTGATATGACACTGGCTGCCACCTCATGAGCCCTCAGTACCTACAAATGTCCATTTTAATTTGTGGGGAAGAGGGAGCATAGCACTGGCCCTGCCCAGCTCTGTCCTAGCGTGAGGCTGGACAAGGGAGTCCAAAGGATAAACTTGGACCCCCAGACTCATCACATGGTAGGAGTGACAAAAGCCCAGAGAGGTGAACAGTCCCCAGGGAGCTGTGAACAGTCAGTCCCCAGGTCATCCTGTGAAGAGCCCCTGATCCCTGCTGTGTCCTCTGCCAGCAATAAATGAGATTGGCCCTGCTAGGATGGCTAAAGTGGTGCCTAGGGGCAATGCACAGGCTGTGGGTGCAGGTCTGTAGGCTCCATGGGCAGGCAGGTGAGGCTGGGATCCTGCTGGCAGGCTGCTTGGCTGTCAGTGGTCCTCCACCTGTCCACGATTTGTCCCAGCTCTCACTTCCTGCAGGTTTTGGAGCAGGTAGGGAAGCTCAGCACCCTGCTGTCCCCACAGGGAAACCTGGCCAGGTCTGTCTGTGCCCCTGGGTAGATGCTGGGTGAACTCCAGGCAGGCAGAGTCCTGTGCACAGTTATATGTGCAAAGCACTTGGGCACACTCTGCCCTGCACACTCATATGAAGCTTCCCGTGTACAGCCTTCTGTCTGCCCCCCTACTTGTGTCCAGCCTGGCCGCGCCGGGGCCGGAGGCAGATGCTTGGTCCCTCTCGAGGCCCGTTGCTGGCTGGAGGACCCCTTCCGTGGGGACCCGACAGCCTGGCATGGAGCAGG
>NW_009951801.1:47918-48831 GCF_000747805.2 Chaetura pelagica | reverse complement strand
CGCCCTTCTTCCCCTTGGCCGGCGCCGAGGGAGGCAGTCCGGACCGCTGCAGCAGGGTGAGAAACACGAGCACCCAGGGGAGCAGGGCTGCCGACCTTCCCTCCCTGCCCTTGAGCCCTGGCTTCGATCCTTTCCCACATTTGGACGCCAGCCTGCCTGGCCCCGCCAGCCCAGCGCCTCTAGCTCTCCCCCAGTCCTTGCCCTGGCCTCCTTCTCTATGCTGACCCCTTGGCCCCAGGATCGTGGGCTGCCCCCTGGCAGTGCCCTTGTGCCAACACTTGCTGTACTGTCAGTGCTGTCAGCTGTCCTCCTGAGCCCCCAGTCTGGGTACCTCTCCAGTCTGTGGCCTCCAGTGCTTGCCCCAGGGAATACAGGCCTGTGGGGAGGAAGTTTTTCAGTGCCAGAGCCTGGCTTATGCCATGGCCCCCCAGGGTGGGGGTCACAGCTGGCTTTGGGTACTTCCGTGGCTGACATAGGTGGCAGAGCCACGTAGGAATAGGTGTTCTGGCAGGAGCCATGCACAGGTGCTGGTGCTTGAGCTCTTTGGTGGGTCCCTGCTTAACCCAGTCCATTAGCACCTCTAGGTCAGGTCATCAGGTGCTACGCTTGCTCCACCGGACACGAGGTTGGAGGCCCAGAAGCCATGTGTGCAGCAAGTGCTGGAGGGACCCGGGCAGGTATTTTGGTCAGGCTGGTCCCTGGGCTTTGCTTTCTGGGAACTGCTTAATCAACAACACACTTATGCAATGGGTGCAAGAACCTCTCACAGCTCTGTGCTGACCCCTTGCCTAGATATGGTGGGCCAGAATGTGTGGTGGGAGTGGGGGATGCAGCTGCTGTGCAAGGGGCCAGGCAGATCAGATGCTCTTGCTAAGCAGGAGGGGAAATTGGGGGTTGTGGCAGGCGCCCTGGG
>NW_009951801.1:46200-47407 GCF_000747805.2 Chaetura pelagica | reverse complement strand
TTTCCTCCCTGTTGACATTCCTGGGCTGTGCTGGGAGCTGCCAGCAAGCCCAGCCAGCTGAGAACTTTGCCCCTTGCACTATGGTTGCATCATCTCTGGTGGGTGCTTTTTCCCAGACAGCCAACTCTATTTACATGTCACCTCTGTGCTTGGCAGGGGCTCTGTGTGGTCAAGACCTTGGAGTCAGTGCTGCACGGCACAGTGGGCACAGGACATGCCTGAAGGGTTGGCTGGGCTTCAGGTTCCCACTGCACTCTGTGGGTTCCCTGCTCTGGCACAAGAGCACTGGGCTCTCCTGCTGCCCCCACAACATTGCAATCTTGCATCACTTTCAGTAGATTTCTACAGGACCCTGCCCTCGCTCAGGCTGTGTGCCCTGCTTTAAGCACATCATCTGGGGCTAAGAATCTAAAGAACATCTTCAGGTTGATATGACACTGGCTGCCACCTCATGAGCCCTCAGTACCTACAAATGTCCATTTTAATTTGTGGGGAAGAGGGAGCATAGCACTGGCCCTGCCCAGCTCTGTCCTAGCGTGAGGCTGGACAAGGGAGTCCAAAGGATAAACTTGGACCCCCAGACTCATCACATGGTAGGAGTGACAAAAGCCCAGAGAGGTGAACAGTCCCCAGGGAGCTGTGAACAGTCAGTCCCCAGGTCATCCTGTGAAGAGCCCCTGATCCCTGCTGTGTCCTCTGCCAGCAATAAATGAGATTGGCCCTGCTAGGATGGCTAAAGTGGTGCCTAGGGGCAATGCACAGGCTGTGGGTGCAGGTCTGTAGGCTCCATGGGCAGGCAGGTGAGGCTGGGATCCTGCTGGCAGGCTGCTTGGCTGTCAGTGGTCCTCCACCTGTCCACGATTTGTCCCAGCTCTCACTTCCTGCAGGTTTTGGAGCAGGTAGGGAAGCTCAGCACCCTGCTGTCCCCACAGGGAAACCTGGCCAGGTCTGTCTGTGCCCCTGGGTAGATGCTGGGTGAACTCCAGGCAGGCAGAGTCCTGTGCACAGTTATATGTGCAAAGCACTTGGGCACACTCTGCCCTGCACACTCATATGAAGCTTCCCGTGTACAGCCTTCTGTCTGCCCCCCTACTTGTGTCCAGCCTGGCCGCGCCGGGGCCGGAGGCAGATGCTTGGTCCCTCTCGAGGCCCGTTGCTGGCTGGAGGACCCCTTCCGTGGGGACCCGACAGCCTGGCATGGAGCAGG
>NW_009951801.1:45092-45459 GCF_000747805.2 Chaetura pelagica | reverse complement strand
TGCGATCCTGCTGGCAGGCTGCTTGGCTGTCAGTGGTCCTCCACCTGTCCACGATTTGTCCCAGCTCTCACTTCCTGCAGGTTTTGGAGCAGGTAGGGAAGCTCAGCACCCTGCTGTCCCCACAGGGAAACCTGGCCAGGTCTGTCTATGCCCCTGGGTAGATGCTGGGTGAACTCCAGGCAGGCAGAGTCCTGTGCACAGTTATATGTGCAAAGCACTTGGGCACACTCTGCCCTGCACACTCATATGAAGCTTCCCGTGTACAGCCTTCTGTCTGCCCCCCTACTTGTGTCCAGCCTGGCCGCGCCGGGGCCGGAGGCAGATGCTTGGTCCCTCTCGAGGCCCGTTGCTGGCTGGAGGACCCCTT
>NW_009951801.1:36193-44628 GCF_000747805.2 Chaetura pelagica | reverse complement strand
TGATCGGGGCTACGAGATCATCAGCTTCGCGGAGCCAGGTGGGTGCGCGGGACCCGCGAGCGGCCGGGGACGACCCCTGGGGTCGCCCACACGCGGCCGTTGAGGGCCAGGGCCACCGAGAGGGCTCGGGAGAGATGGGCTGCGCCCGGGGACAGATTGCGGGAGACCTTGGGCAGGTCGCTGCTGGGCCGACCCCTGGGGGCAGGGTCTTTTTGCCTTGGGCTGGTGGAGACCCTCAAGGATGCGCAGACCCTGAACCTCAAGGCACTGCAGCATTTCTGGGGCCAGGGTCCCGGCCATCTGCCTCCTTGCAGTGGGGTCAGGGTGCCTGGAGCCATGCAGGCTGCGATTAAATCATTGGTGGCAGCGCAGCGCTGCTGATGCAGCAAAGCTCAGCCTAGGAGAAGGAGACGTGGTCCCTCTTCTTCATTGGCCAGTAGGGACCTGACACCTGAAGTGTTGCGATGCCTGTACCCATCCTGAAGGATGGGGGCAACGCGGGGGGGGCTGCATGTGGCTGGAAACACTCTCCAGCCTTGCAGTGTGCAAGCAAAGGGAAAAAGCCAGAAGGGGCAAGGTGGGAGCAAGTATACCCTTCTGTGCCCATTCTGCCAGGTAGGGTGGGACAGTCCCCCATTCCAACTCCACTCCCCCCCCGTGGAAGCATTCCCAAGGAAGGGAGAGGGACAGACTGAGGGGCCTGTAGAGGGAGGGAAGGTTGTAGGTCTTTCTTGAGAAGAAGCTGAAAGAGATTGACCTTAATGTGCAGGATGGTGGTGCAGCCTTACCTTCCCTAGCATCCTGCACCATTCATCTCCTCATCACTTTTTTTCCCATCAGAGCCCATGTCTTCCTCTGGCTTGGGGCTGCAGTTCCAGTTCAGCGATATGCAAGACCAGGACATTCATATCCTTCAGGCTCAGCTTTGGCTCTATCTTCGAGTTCCCCAAGACGTGGTAGCCAGCCTCACCCTGAGAATCTTCCTTGCTGGTGAGGAAGGTGATTTGGTGGGAGGCAATCGCACATTGCTGAGCGAGAGGCGACTGAGTGCTAAGGGCAGTGGCTGGCGTGCCTTCACCCTCACGCCTGCCATGCAGAGGTTCTTTGGGGGAAGGCGCAGGACCCTGCGGCTAGAACTGGAAAGCCATGGGGACAGGGGTGATATAACAGCAATAGTTAATGCCAGCTGGTCCCATCAGCCCTTCTTGGTGGCCGAAGCAAAGGTGCAGGACCCAGGACACCATGTGGCCAAGCGCAGCCTCCGCTGCAGTCAGAACTCCAACTTCTGCTGCCGCAAGGACTACTACGTGGATTTCCGAGACATCGGTTGGAACGACTGGATCATTAAGCCTGAGGGCTATCAGATAAACTACTGTGTGGGCCAATGCCCTATGCATGTGGCAGGCAGCCCTGGGATGGCCTCTTCTTTCCACACAGCTGTCTTCAACCTTGTCAAAGCTAACAACATCCAGGCATCGGGGCACTCTTGTTGTGTGCCCACACGACGACGCCCGCTCTCTGTCCTCTACTTTGATCGCAATAGCAATATTGTCAAGACCGACATCCCTGACATGATTGTTGATGCCTGTGGCTGTAGCTAGGGTTTGGGGAGCTGTTCTGGGTACCCTCCTTCGCCAGAACTGTCTTGGGGCGGGAGGGGGGGTAGGTGGGATGGAGCTGGAGTCAGACCATGGTGCAATTTTCCCCCTTTGGAAAGAGAGGGAGGGAGAAGGTCTCATCAGAAGGAGCAGGGGTTGTTGCCAGATAGTACCCGGTAAAGAGTTCTCTGGGGGACAGAGCCTAGGCCACATAAGACTACCTGAATCTGAGCTGTGCGTGGTTGGTGACTCTGGGCATCCATGCCCTAACTGGCAGCATCCCTCCGTTCCTAAGTTGATCCCACATTTCTGGTGGTTGTGTTAATCTCTGTGTGTGGGGTGAGGGGCCTCTGCTTTGTTCACATCGAGAGTGTTTGGTGACAACTTGGGACTCAGCCTCCTTGAGAGCAGAGTAGGATGTGGGAAAGGGTCTGTTTCCTCCAAGTGAGAAACGTGAGGATGAGAGGCAGTCCCACTTTTCTCCCCTACTTTGGGCCTGTTGTTTGGGACAGGTTGAATGAGGCACAAATAACGGGCCTGGAAGATAAGGATGAAGGGTATGACTTTGTCAAGAAGACCAAAACTGCAATGACTGGACATAGTCCTCTGCTCCCAGAAGGGCATGGAGCTGTGAAGGATGACCTTGCTTCCTAGCCAGTTATTTTTTTTTTTCCCTTTCATTTTCCTGAGTTTTGTGGTTTTCTTCCCTGCCCACCCCACAGTCAGGTCTTTTCTAGCCCAGTGTCTCCTTAAAAGGAGGTCTGACTCAGACTTTGCCTTTAAGACCATACTAAAGGTATTTACCTCTAGTTTTACAGCTATTACTACTTACACAGTAGAGGTCTCTTCAGCTGTTGGGACTCCCTGGTGCTCCATCCTGTCTACTCACCACTCTACTGAAGATCCCACTCTGCCTTTGCCTTCCTGACACTCATGTATGCAATGCATCCATGAGGCCTGTGCTTTTAATTTATTTTAATACTTTGGTACAGCTTCCCCAATAAATGGGTGGAAATGCAACATCCAGGCTCTGACTGCTTTCTCCTGGCACCACCTGAGTTAATGGGGTGGGGAAAATGGTCCTGCTTTGCCAGAAGGTCCTACTTCTGGGCTGGCCCCCTCAGGCTTTGGCTGGGGAGGATGTTGGGTTCTGGGGCTGGAGCAGTGCAGGAGCTGCAAGCCATTATCAGCTTTGGGCAGCACTGCTGTGCTGGGATGTGAGAGGAGCTGTAGTGCTTCTAGGGCTCCCTGACTACTATGGGGTGTTGCACGCTGAGACCCTGTGTTAGCAGGGCTATGCAGGGGGCTCTTCCCCCTGGATGGGAGACTCAGGAATAGGGCAGGGCCTGGGAACTGAGTGCCACCTCACTGGGGGCTGGAGAAGGATGGCCTGTAATATGAGCATCAAAGAAGCTGTTTCCCATCAGGGCAGGTACTGCTGGGGGGCATAACCCAACCTGAAGATGCTGTTCTCCACCTGGATCAGTCCTGAATGAGCTCAAAATACCACAGCTCTGGAGCTACAGTCCGCCCCCCAAATCCTGTGCCTGCATTGTAAATAGCAGAGATTGTACCCTAGTCATGCCTCACTGACCTCCCCAATCCCTTCTCCTGTGCTCTCCTAACCACCACTCAGTGGCCCCAGTCTCAACCCCATAGCAGCCAGCCACAGAATCTGGCTATGCCCAAGCTTCTGGATGATGGGGAGTCTCCTGCATAATTTGGGGTAGGAAGCTTCAGGAGTGGGAGACAATGCCCCCTGCTCATCCGTCTGGGATCCCACATGGCTTGCTTGGGTCCTTGTTGCGCAAGCATTCGCTCAAAGCTCAGTTTGGGGCCCTTTTATCTGGGGACAACCCCACTTGCTTTCCCAGCTTGACCCTGTGCTGCACCCTGCAAGCGGACAAAGGGCAGCTTTCATCAGCCGGCCACAGTGGGCATCCCCCCAGGCTGCAGGGGCAGCATGGCCATTACCCATAATCCTCAAAATATGTCCACCTGTGGGGAAAAGCTGACTGCACCTGCAGGATGCTTCAGTCTTCTGGGCACTCCCACAGCCCCAGCCACATGCATTGCCAACACACCAGGATAATTTGCTGGTATACATGCCTCCAGGAGCATGTGCTGCCATGCACATGCTGAGAGTTGCAGGCATGAATTTCAGGTAAGCACGCAGGGATGTGCACAGTTGAATTAGAGTCTCTCTGCTTCCTGTGTTGACAGTCTTGCTCTAGTCAATGCAACTAGTGGGGGGCAGGCGGAGAAGCATCCCACAAAGATGCCAGGTATCATGTTTTCCCTTGCAAACAACACAGTCTTCCCTGTTGTACTGACTGTGTTTCCATGTGTCTCTGGGGAGATTGTCCACAGGCGTGTGCACGATGTGCTGACTCACTGACACACTGACCCACCAGCCCAGACCTGAAATGCTGAGCTGGCTGTGGTGGCACTGTTAAGTCTTTAATCTGGGTGATCATCTGAGCCGCTTTAACTTTCCTAAACAGGAGGCCAATATTAACCATGGGGTGGAAGACGTTGCAAGGTTGGGAGTGTGGCAGTTGAGAGCCACTGGTGGGGGGGACCTAATTAAGCATTGTTTCCACCCAGGAGGCTCAAAGATAGCGACAAAATGGACCTACGCCTGTCTGCCATAGTTGGCCCCTTGTCAAGTGGTGGGTGGTCTTGGGGCAAGTCCGCAAACCCCAGGATGCAGTGGTGTGGGTGGCTGGGCTGGCCCTTCACGGTGCCCAGTGCCTTGGCAGGCCTTTCCTGACAGCTTAGCTGGGGTCACACTCAGCTCAGGAGTAAATCTGCTGAGCCGCTTATGCCTATTACAAAATGGGTATACAGGCAACCCCTCTCACCTGCACTCACCACCTCGGCCCTGCCTTAGCGCTAATGCTGTGGGACTCAATCCACTGCAGCAGTCTGGAAGCACCCCAGAAGACACAGCAAGCTGTTCTCCCGCGTGCCAGAAGAAGGAGGGAACTGTGCAGACATCACCACCTCTCCTGTGTGCATGGGCCTCCTGGGGGAGCAGAGACACTCCTCACCCCTTGCTGTGTTGGGGATAGCTGCCAGGGAAATGAACTAATCTCAGACTAGGACAGGGAAGGGAAATTGAGGCAGGGAACAGTCTTTTGCAGGCCATGGCTGGTAGCTGACGTATCTCCTGAAATCTCTCTCACTGTAATCCCCATGTTGTCCCTCTGCTCTGGGGGACCCATACAGCCAGTGGAGAGGGTATTTCCCAGAGCTGTGGCATGAGTCATGCCACAAAGCTACTCTTGTGGTATACTAGACATCTGCGGTGCATAATGACACACAGGGGCACTGGGAGGACAGGCTAATGCTGAGGAAGGCAGAGGGCCCACAGAGGTGGTAATCCTACTAAGAGGCTCTGATGTCAGGCTGGGCATGTGGCACAGCTCCTATCACCTTTGAAGCTTACACTAGACACAGGCAGCATCATCCTGGAGAGCAGGATGGAGCTCACAGGAGCTGTGAGCAGCTGAGCACTGGGGCAGGGTGAGAATGATCATGTTCCCAAGAGAAGTGCATCTGGGGTCAGCTGTGGAGCTGACCATGAACAGGGTGTGGAAGCGCTCCCTCCAAGTAGGCTCTCCTCTTGCAGGAGCACCCAGGAACAGCCCTTTGCCATGCCATGCCCCACTCCTCCAGCCCTCGTGGTCCCCTTGTCCTGTCTGCTCCAGGCTGCAAGGCTTCGTGAGGCCACCATCTCAGGCGTGGAATTCTCATGGTGCTGTCCAGACAGGGGGTTCATAGCTTTGAACTCAAGTTCTCAGCAGTCACGGAGTGAGGACTAGGGCAGACAAAGAGAGGGGGCAGAGCTGCATGAAGGAGCAGAGTCCCCAGGCCTAAAGAGGTCTGAAGGAAGTAATGCTGCCTCCCCACTGTGCCCTGCTGACATTGACCCATGCTGTCACGTTCTGGCTAGGGACAGGTGGGCAAAGACCTGTTTCCCTGAAATAGCTGCTTGCACCTAGGGCCAGCCTGGCTCTTCCCCTACATTTAGCCACTGTGGCACAGAGGGGAACTGACCTTCTTTGTAAAAACAAACAACAAAGAAGACCAGAGCTGTTGGGTGAGAAATTAACTTCCTTTTAAGTACTCCTCCTCCCCTCCTCAATCCTTGGAGCTCCCAGGCCCCATTTCTTGCTCTCATTCAGACACTGGCATTCTCTCCTGCTTCCCTTGGTGCAGGTACAACCATTGCTTTGCCTTCCCTTCACATGTGACAGGACCTGGCTATCTGCAGATCCTGAGAGCTAGACTAGGCTAGGCTGTTTCAGGGGAAGGGGCTAGACTCTTTGGGGCATAGGACCCATTTGGTGAAGGGAGCAGAATTCTCTGCAATCTGCTTTCTGAGCTGCTACAGCCCCAGCTCTCTGGTTGCCTTCTATTCAGTGACACAAATGAAACATGAGACTTGACTTTGCCCCCATGGGGATGTACAGCTGTGGTGGCAGCTGTGGAGTATGTGTCTGTATGCAAATGACAATTGCTATCAGGCCCTGCAGTGCATCTTATCCTCACCCTCTCCACCAGTGGTGGCCAGTTGATGCAACGGAGAAACATCTGGATGGTGAATAGCAGACTGAACTACAGGCACTGGTGCCATACTGGGACATGGCTGGGAGAACTGCTAGGATAGCAGTCAGGCTATGGCCATGGGGCAAGCAGCCGTGGGAGCTTTTGGGGTGGGAGAAGGTTTTTTGAGCCACAGATGTGGTAGCTAAACAAGGAACGCATCTGGGGACTTGCCAGGGCAGCCCGACAAGGATTGCTGAGCACCTCAGTGACTTGTAAGATGGGGATGCAGGAGGATTTCCAAGTGGAAATGAGAAGGCTCAGCTCCTTAACCAGCTGAATGGGATCACCTGGAAGAAGGGGAGGACTAGCTTAAGGGGAAGGAAGAGGTTTCAGAGCATGCCCACTGTGGACAAGGTCACCTTAGAGATATAGCTGGCACCTAGCACCTCTGGTTCTGCAGGTAGACTCATGGGGTGCAGTTGGTCTCAGGCAACCTGGGGAGAAAGGAAGGTTTGGTCTCCACCTCCATCTAGCTGTCCCATTGCAGTGGGACCTTGGTGGGCAAGGTTGTACGGGAGCACTGCAGGCCCAGTGGCACTCCAGCTCTGACCTCACAAAGTAGGTGATGATGAATGAGGGGCCATAGCAGCCCCCAGGCCTGCACCCTCCTAGCCTGCCAAGGTGCCAGGGATCACTCCTGCTTCATCTCGCTCCCTCGAGGAATGGAGCACCTGAAATCCTGCTATCTCTCCATCATTTCAAGGCGAGGTGAGATAAAGAGAGTGATGTTCCCCCGGCGCCCACGCCCGTAACGCTGGGGAAGGGCCCCACTGGCCCGTGGGCCAAAGAAGGGAGACAACGACCCCACCGGGCCACGGGGGCCCAGCGGGTGCCCGGCCGGGAGCGGGAGCGAGCGCCTGGAAGTGCCGGCGGGGAGGCGGCTCCGCCCGTCGCCACCAGGGGACGCTGTCCCCCGGTTCGCAGCCTCTGGTCCCGCTCCGCGGGGGCCTGAGTGTCCCTCCCCGTACCCTCCGGCACACGGGTAGCACAGCCGGGTTGCCTGGTGGCTTGGCCGGGGACCTCACGGCGTGCTGGGTGAGGGCAACTCTGGACACTCAGAGGGGTGGCCAGGGTGATGCGCGGTCCCAGCGGCCGAGACTGCTGTTGGCATCTACTCTGCCCTGCCCGGCTGTGCTGCCGCCCGTGCCTCTGCAGCGCCTGAGGGAGGCGGGGATCCAAGCGGCACTTTCCTCTTCAGAGTACTGCCCTGCGGTGTCACTGCCACGAACCTCTGCCAGACCACGGTTGCCCTTCCAGACCACGGACAATGCACAGTTTCCTGTCAATCTCAGTTCCCTCTCCGGGCAGTTCTCCCCCAAACCACAAGCCAGCTCAGGGTTTTCTTGGCAGCATCCTGGGCAGAAAGTCTTGCTGAAGCCACCGGCACCCTTCATCCCCGCCAGAGGTCTCGTGGGGGAAACGGGTTCAGTCCTGCTGAGTGGCAGTTGCCGTGCTGGGGAGGGTGGTCTTTGCTCAGCAGTGCCCGGGCACTGGTGCAGACTCTGTCTGGATCCTCAGCAGTGTCTGGGCTACATGAGATGCCGAACCCGCGCGGCCCTGCTGGGAGCTGTCAGCCTGAGAATTAGATCTGGTTACTCAGCCCAGGACACCTTGCACCGCGAGCTTCAGCCTTTCCCAGCTGGAGCGATGGGAAGCACTTGCTCCCCCAGCTTCCTCAGTGAGTGCCAGGCTGGGCATTAGATTAGGAGTGTTGGTTGGTGGCTGTGCATCTTTCATGTGTGTGCGCTGTATTTATGCTTTACACGTAGTCCTGCTCTGTGCACGCAGGGTGTGTGCACATGTGTCTGTTTAGACGTGCACAAATGCATGTCTGCCTGCTTCTGCGTATGGGTGTATGCAGGTATGTGTGCAAGGGTGTCTGTGTGTATCCTCATGCATGCTTGTGCTGATGTCTGCAAATGTTACAAGTGTGTACACAAGGGCATGTGGGAACTCGTGCCCGTGTGTGGGACCTGTGCATGGACACAGGTGCCCGTGTGCGCAGGTGTGAATGTGTGGGGCGGTCCGCGTGCGGGACCTATGCATGCGCACGGACAATGCATGTGGGGTGCACGCGGGCCCCGCGCGTGTGCAGGGCTGTGGCAGGCGCGCGTGCCCCGCGGTGCGGGATCCAGCCCGGGTTTTCGGAGTGGCTGGAACCGGCGGCGCTCCCGGCCGGGGTCTCCGTCCCAAGCGCGCTTGGCGCCGCCGCCGCCCAAGTTG
>NW_009951801.1:29201-35467 GCF_000747805.2 Chaetura pelagica | reverse complement strand
CGCCGGGGGCGGCAGCGGCGTCGGTCTGTACGGAGCGGCCGGGTCCGACCTGGCTCGGACGGGGCGAGCGCGTTCGGGGGAGAACCGGCAGCACGAGACGGACAGAGTCACGTACACTCGCACCCACTCCCACTCCTTCACGCTCCCTCCGCGCTTCGTGCGCCGAGTGGGTAGGCGGGTGGGCTGCTACGACCACGCCGTTGCTGTGCATGCTCGGTGAAGCCCCTCGCAGCCCGAGGAGGGGAGTGCTAGGCCGAAGCAAAGTGCTTCAGGCTCCTCGGCAGGCAGCCCTGGCTCTAGGCAGCTCTACTGCTGCCTGAGTGGAGTGTGTTGGATCAGGAGCAGGAACCGGGTTGGAAGTTACTGCCCTGGCCCAAGTGACCTAGCAGCAGCTGCAGGACTGTTCCCAAGTGCACGTGAACTGTGAGCAGTGGCACTTGGACTGCTGGTGCAAGCTCCTGGCTATCCTGAGCCCTCTTGCCCTGGGCCAGTGTTGGTCTCCATGAGGCTCCGCAGCTGCCTTGTGGGCCTCTGCACCCAGCTGCTTTGGCAGGGCACAGAGGTGGCTGGTTCAGCCAGTGCGCCTTGCAGCCGGAGCAAAGGGCTGTATCCCCACAGACAGTACTTACCGTTCCCAGGCTCCTGTGCAAGTCTCTGAGGGGAAGAGGGTTTGATGCTGAGACAATGGGTTCTGCTGATCCCCTGGCAGCCTGCCAGACCATGTGGGCAAGCGTTTGGCAGGAGTGGGGCACAGGAAGATTCTGCATACCCCAAGAAGCCTCCCAGAAACTGCTGCAAAATGCCCAGATTCTGGTGCACCTCAGCTTCCAAGCCCTCATCCCATGGGCCTGGGGCTGTGCTTCTTCACTCCTCATGCGGGCTGTAGTGGAGGCTGCCACAGAAGTGTCCTACTTGGAAACCTAGTATCATAGAACAGCCCAGGTTGGGAGGGACCTTGAAAGGTCACCTGGTCAACTGTGGGAAAGGGAGCCTAAATTAGTTTATCAAACCTCTGGGTTTTTTTGGGAGGGCAGTGCTACTTTTTCATATCACTTGTGGAGCACCTTGAGTCCTTGCCTGTGCTGGTTCTGAGTGTCTGTCAGCCCCCTGCACTTTTGCACAAGGACTGCTGCTGGCTTTAGTACTTGGGGGGGCTCTGGGCAGGTGGGTTGGGTGAGGGAGCTCAGCCTTGAGCCCCTACAGCTGAGACCAGGCTTGACGTCTCTGGCAAATGTGACCAAGTGCCTCCCATGCCCCACTGGATGCTGACCCTTTGGCTGCTTTTCTAAAGCCCCCAGGACTGTTGGGTTCAGGTGATGGCCCTGCATCATTCCCTGGCTGGCATGAGGTATCTGGGGCTGGCAGAGCAGGCTGGCCAGGGTCAGGCATGGCACAGAGGAGGAGGGAACTGGTGTTGCCAGCATGAGAAGCCCCTGAGCAGGCCATTGTGAGACATGCTCAGCCCAGTTTGCAGCTGAGCATGAGCTGACCGGGACTATGTGGGTGCAGGCTACCCTTTTTGGGGTCTAACTAGAACCGCTTGCCAAGACTGCACTAAGCCCTCAGTGAACCAGGAGTGCAGGAAGGCTAAAGGCAGAGGAAGTGTCTTTCTAGAGAATTACCTTCTCTGTGTCATGGTGCCCTGGCCCAGGGCCTGTGTGTACATGTGAAGTCCAGATGGTCCGTAACCAGAATGGGAGCACTCAGCACTGCAGTGACAGCCTGAGGGCTGCACCTCTCCTGTAAGGGTGGAGAGGCAGGCAACTGGTTCTGAGCGAGACTGGATGGCTGTGACATTTGCAATGCTGCATTTGGGGTCTGAGAAACTAGTAGATAACTCCAGTCACAGCAGGGGTCCTGTGCCCAACCCGGGGATGTGGGGGCCCAGCAGATGCTGCTGGATACCGAAATACCTGAGTTTTCCCCCACTCTGATCTGTTGACTAGGTGTGACAAACCTGAGCTGATGAATGCACCCTCCTCAGGGTGGGCATTGGGTTTTGGTGCAAGGGCAGGCTTGGGGGAGGAGGGAAGAGGAAGCAGCTGGATGAAGTCTGTCCTTCAGAAATTCAGGCCTAGGAAGACATCCCAGTGTGGCTAGGTCTGCTGTGTCCAGCTGAGGCAGAAGCTGCCTCTGTGGGAGATAGAGGATGGCAGAGGCACCTACTGTCCCATCTGTGCTCTTGTGGGTGTTTGAAGCTAGTTTACTGATGCATGTATCTCTGTCTAGCGCAACGTGGGTTTGTCCACACCTTCTCTTGAGCCTTTCCCCACCCAACACAGTTAAGGTTACTCAGCAAGGGACTTTGAGTTCAAGGCAGTCAAGACCCTGTAGTGGATCCACACCGAAACTTCCTCTGCTTGGTAGGACCCCAAGTTCCTCAACTACTGAGGATCCCAGCACCTCTGAGGTACTGACCTGAGCTCCTAGTAATGTTTGTGAGTGGACTTGTGAGGTCCTCCAGGCATTTGCTTGTAGCTAAGTCACTGGTTTCTTGTGGGGAGGTCCTCATCTCCCTCATCTTCTAGGATCTTTTCTATCACAAAGACAAGCACAAAATCAGGAGCAGGTTGGGAGCGAAAGGTCACCAGGCCCCTGTGGCTGGTCTAGTGGGAAGTGGTGGAACAAACTCAGTACTGTGTTAGTCTTGTGATGCTGGAGCTGGTTGAGCTGTGAGAATCTCTCTGGACCAGGGGATGTTTCCATCCTGGGGAGTGAGTCAACATGGACACCTTGTGAGTGTGCTGTCATGTCAGGGCAGCCTGAGGAGGGCAGGTGTTGAGCTCGGGCTTGGTGAGGGATTTGCAGCTTGCTGTCCAGAATGTGTGGATGGTGGACAGATGTATGGGCTGGAAGACATAAAGGCCCTTCTTCCAGTGCAACTAGAAGATGCTGCTAGTGGCACTTAGTGCAGCTCAGTATTCCAGTGTCAGTGCTGGAGAGGCTGACCAGCATGTAGTCCCCGGGGAATACCATTCTTCCCACCACTCCGACATGCTGTATGAATGTGCACACCCTTGCACATCCATGCACATACATGCACCCTCATGTACATGCACCTACACATGTTCACTTGTGCACAGACATATTCACACCTATACATGCTCATACCCATGTGTGACATGGCTTTCACAAGAAGATATTTGTGGTGTTGTCTTTCCATCTTCTGCAGGCCACTGAGCCTCTTCTTGTCCATCTGTACTGACATAGTAGAAGAGGGAAACCTTGGGTGTCTGGTAGTTGGTCAGAAATGACAGCAACCCTTCTACACCCAGAGCAGCCTCCAGGGGCATGTATGACTGTGCACACCTGTGGACATGTATACAGAGGATCCTGTGTGTGTGTATGCACAGTTATCTGCCTGGGTGTTGACTTGCATCTATGGTACTGGAGGCTCTCTGAATGCTTCAGTTTCTCTTTATATTTTCTCCTGGTGTTTAGCAATCCCATTGCTGCGATAAATTAAAAAAAAAAAAAAAGGTCTATTGGATAGGATTCTCAGGGGATTCTTCTACAGAAATCCTCACAGGAACACAGCAAGTGCACCCACACCAGTCTTTATGGCACATCAAAACCCTTCAAAAGCTGCAGAATGACAAAGTGAACAGCGTGGTGTTGTCTTTCCATCTTCTGCAGGCCACTGAGCCTCTTCTTGTCCATCTGTACTGACATAGTAGAAGAGGGAAACCTTGGGTGTCTGGTAGTTGGTCAGAAATGACAGCAACCCTTCTACACCCAGAGCAGCCTCCAGGGGCATGTATGACTGTGCACACCTGTGGACATGTATACAGAGGATCCTGTGTGTGTGTATGCACAGTTATCTGCCTGGGTGTTGACTTGCATCTATGGTACTGGAGGCTCTCTGAATGCTTCAGTTTCTCTTTATATTTTCTCCTGGTGTTTAGCAATCCCATTGCTGCGATAAATTAAAAAAAAAAAAAAAAGGTCTATTGGATAGGATTCTCAGGGGATTCTTCTACAGAAATCCTCACAGGAACACAGCAAGTGCACCCACACCAGTCTTTATGGCACATCAAAACCCTTCAAAAGCTGCAGAATGACAAAGTGAACAGCTGATAAAATAGCTGCCTCTGAGTGGGAACAAAGTAGCAAAAACACAGAGTAGGGTTTCAGCTCTGCTGCATTCACGTCTGAGGCTGGGGTGGGATGGAGGGGATGTTTCCAGATCAGGTGCAACCCCACTGTCAGTCTTCTACCCCCAATCTAGAGGGGGCAAAGCTCTGGCTGGTGCCCCCCATGGTGGCAGAGAACATGGCCCTAAGTGATGGGATTGCTGTGTGTATGGGCAGAGCAGGTCTCCAGTCAAAGAACAGGAACGCAGGTGCCTTTGCCATCCACCTCCACCAGTGGCAGATACTTCAGGACAGACAAATGTGTACCAGCAGGTAAGGGATCGATGGGGACTTTTGGAAACAGTCCGAGGGCATCCTCCGCAGCCCTCCCCTTCCACTCCACCTCTCAGCAGACGGAGCTCTCCTGCCCCAAAGGAGGAGAAATTTATGCTCCCTAAATCTTCAAGAGCTGTGCTTACCTTATTCCATGATCAGCACGTCAAGAGACAGGCAGTTCCACAGATTAAAAGGAATTGCTATGGTATGGCTAATCCTTTAATGACTGACTACTGACGTAAGTCCCTGCCAGGTCCTGCGCATCCTTCTGCTCCCATCTTCTGAGGAATCCTGTAGGGTGGAGCTGTTGGGGAGGGAACAGGCTTTGTATGAGCTACCCTGACTGCAGTAGGAGGACAAAGGTCACTGCAGCCCACTGCCTTCCATGTCCTATCTTCTCTCCCTCAGGATAGCAGGATTTTCTGCATTGCAGCCCCTGTTCTGGGGGTGTCCCCTCATGTAACATGTGAGCATGCTGGGGGTGTTGCCTTGATGCCACGGGAAGAAGCTGTGCCTGGCAGGGGCTCCTACAGCCACAACTCAGAGCTGAGCTTTTATGGGTCCCACATGTTCAATTTTGCTGTTTTCTTCCAGCACTGAGAAGGAAGGGGGAAGCATAAAAATTCCTTATAGCAGCTGCTGCCATATGTGCACCCCCCTTACCTTCACCCTAAAACCTTGCCCCCACCCAGACTCCAGCATAATGAAGGTAGGGGCCAGGGAAGTGGCTTTATGTGAGCAATGTGCAGAGGCAGTGTGTGCTGGGGGCCAAAGCAAACAACATGCAATGACAATTGCATGCCTGCTTTGGGACCACCTATCAAGCACCACCACTCCTGCCTGGCGTGCCACAGCTTCCTGAGTGGCTCACCTTGTGGTTGAGGGCTGGCGGTCCCTGCTTTACAGGGGCAATAGGCACAGGGAGCATGGAGCCGTGAGCTCCTACCCTGCAGCCCTCTTCCTTGTGCTGTCTGTGCCCTGGGATACATTGGATACTGGGCATCCAGGGCTGCAACCCAGGCTGGCCTGCCTTCCTCTCTTCCCAAAGCACACGTGTGTTAGTGTGTGTAATTTGTCTAGAGGCGTGTCAGTGCATGGTCATGAGTGGCTGTGGATGCATGTGAGAGTGAGGGGCTGCATTGTTTTGTCCCCTACTGAGATGCAGCCTGTAGGGTAGTGGTGTACTGTGGCTTGCTTAAGGCTGTGCTGCTGGAGGGACAGGCGGGCAGGGGAGGGACCTCTGGTCCTTACTGGAAGTGGTGCGAAGGGCAGAGCAGAATTTTGGCATGGGATAGGAAATGAGTATGTGTTATGTTTTCTGAAGGTGGCGGCTGGGGATAGAAAAGGGAGGGGGAATTGAGTGGAGGATGTCCCGAATTTATACTGGCATGGATGCTTCTGCCCCTTTTCCTCCATACGTGTCTAAACTTCCCCCAGCTCTGGTTCTTCTCTGCCTCATCTTTTCCTGGCAAGGGACCACCTTGGAAAGAGCTTGGCAGCCCACACCAGCATGGGATCACGACCCTGAATTGTCCCCTTTCAGACCTCCTGAACCTGAAGCAATCTGCTTTGTGGCAGCTGCAGTCCTGGGCAGATTAACTGCCCCATGCAGAGGAGCTTGGGCTAGCCCTAAAGGCCTGGCCTAACAGTGAGGTCAGATGCATAGCAAGGCAGCTGGGCAGAAGGTCTGCACATCAATTCTGCTGGAGGTAGAGATGAGAAAGCATGGGAAGTCAGGGGAAGCAGCTCTCCAGTGCAGGCTGACCTGAGCTCAACTTGGTCCCAGGGCAGGGAAAAGGGGCCTCTTCCAGCGGGGAGTTTGACAGTCTTTGCCCCACTGTCAGTGGCCTTTCCCTA
>NW_009951801.1:25712-29073 GCF_000747805.2 Chaetura pelagica | reverse complement strand
GGGTGCCAGCTGTGGTTCCTGGGGAGGCTGCACAGCATGCAGGAGACATCATAGCTGGGGAGGAGCGTGTTGACACTGTCAGACCCCACCTGGCCTGGGAGGCAGCTAGGATGTGACCTCCTTGATCCTGGACTTTTACTGGCATGAGGCAGTGTTGGCTTCCCAGCAGCTCCTTTCCAGCCTCACTGCTTGCACCTACGTGCTGCAACTCTGCCTGGCCCTCTGCCCTGTTCTTGTTCTGTGTCTGCAGAACTGCCCCAGCTGCAGCTCTATCTGAGCTGCTGCCTCAGTGTGGAAAGGCAGATCTTAAGACAGATCAATGCTTTTCCTAAGGCCCTGTAGGGTTAAACTAACTGGTCATGTGGCTGACTTTGGGTCACAAAATGGTTGAGGCGAGAGTTGCAGGATTGTCAGCAGGGCTCTCTTTGCCGCTGGTGGACTCAGGGGTTTGCCTGCCCCTCTCCTAAGGGGAGGAAAAGTGTATGCAGTGGTGGCCTTCTGGGGCGACTCTACTATACCTTAGCCTCTTCTCTGCTCCGGCCCTCCTTTGCTCCTTCAGTCAGTAAGGGTTTGGGGTGGCCAGGCCTGCAAACATATAGCAGCCCCCCTTAGCTACTGCTGTAGGTCCCAACATGAACATGTAGACGTGCACACGTGCACATTCCATACATATGTAGACATGCACACATGCAAGCATGCATGCAAACACAGACATCTGTGAGTACATATACACAAGCACCCACCCAAAACATACTTGCACATAGACACAAATCCCTCTTCACACATTACAAACACATATGGTCAAACTTTTGCATTCACACACATGCTTACAGAAACACAAATGCCCTCATGCATACACACCCAGAGCCCTCCCCCAGGCCCCCCACGCTGGGGGCTGTGCTGGGCGGGTTGATGGATTGTGCCACACACAGCTCAGCGCTGCTAGTCTATCGGCTGGGATCTCGGCCGCACAGGCTAATCCAGCCCTGACATCACATTCCTCCACAGTGGGACTCCAGGACGGTTAACCCTGCTGGGGCTGAACCTGGGGCAGGAGACGATGGGGACAATGCTGAGGCACAGATGGATCTCCCCACTACCCCTGTGAGCTGAGCTGGATGACAGCCACCCTGTTGCAGCATGCTGCACCCGTTGCTGTGGGCTGGCTGGCCCTGGAGCTGTCAGAGCTAGTCACAGCGGGGAGCGTTCCTGGTGTTGGTGCAAGGCAAGAGCTCGGGGGGTTCTGTCCTGTAGCAGGGTGCGGTGGGGTGGAGCCCACCTCCTCCTCTTGCAGCCAGGTCTCCTAAGGGCGTGCAATTCCCCTGTCAGCGCCTATGTCTGTGTCCCCTTCCTTCCTGCCGCCTCTGCTCCGCCACCCACCAGTGTGGGCATCCTAACTATCGTCCTGTGGTACAAGCTCACTACATCTCGTTTGCCTCTCGCCTTTTGTGCTTTCTCTTCTGTCTCCTTCCCTTTCCCGCCCCGTTCCCTAATGTCCTCGGGAAACTGGAGCCAGATGACAGATTTTAGATGTGTTTGCAGGAAATAAGAGGCAAGGAGCTGTGGGGGAAGGGGGACGGCCAGTCCCGACCCCCTCCTGCGCGAGGTTTTGGCGTCTGGAGCCAGCCCTGCTTCAACTTCTCCTGCCGCTGGCTGCGCTCCTTGTTTTCTTGGCAGAGAGAAGGAGGAATGTGTTTCAGTTTGAGTTTCTTGGCAGGAGGAGACCGAGGGAAGATTCCCCTCAATCCCGGCTGCGCCTGGCTCTCAAATTTATGCCCATAGGCTGCGACTTGGGTGGGCCGAGGCCGTGTGCGGCAGGCGGGGGAGGCAAGCGCGGCGGGTGGGGGGGAGCCGCGGACCGGTTCCCATTGGCTCCCGGTGTCCCCGGCCCACTCCAGCTTCCCCTGCTCTGGGGGCCACCAGAGTCCGGGGAGCCCCTGCGAACCCCGTGGGCTGAGTGGAGCATCCTGCAGCTAGCACCCTGGGCACTTTCTGGCTTGCACAGCCACCCGCTAACCCTCCTGTCCCCCTGCCCCTGCTGGTGCTTAGCACGGGGAATGTGCAGGGTCGGAGAGCTGTGTCGCTGCTGTCACACTCGCCTAGCACCCACCTGCCTCCATCCTGTCCCAGTGGGGGGACCCGGCCCTTGACAGGCTGGGTCCGCTTGCCAAACTCCTCTCCTCTGCCTGGACCGAGGAAGGAGTGGCTGTCTTGACACAGCATGACCCATATCCTTCTGCTGTACGTAGGCGGCCAGGGACTTGGGGTGGTGGGGACCAGAGCCCCACTGAGCTGCCTCCAAGCCTGCATGGTGGGTGCTGGATGGGGCAAAGAGGGCGTATCTCCCCAGGCTGGAGATGGTGCACAAGGTTGGGGAGTCTTGAGGTGTGGTGATGTGCTTTGTGCTAGATGCCTATGTGTTCCCTGTGTGTGTTGGTATGCTGTGTGTGCATGTGTGCTCCATGTGCCCATATGTGCTCTGTGCGTGTTTAAATTCACCTGTCCACATGCATATGTTGTGTGCCGTGTGCATGTAGCTTTGCGTTTGTTCCATTGGACTTGCATGTCTTCTGGTGTGTTTAAGTGCATGTGTGCACTGCGTGTTACACAGGTGCTGTGTGCATGCATATGGAGTTTGTGTAGTGGTCACTCTGCAGGTGTGCGTACACATGCTATGTGTATGATTGCGTAGGGATATAGCTGGTGGCATGCATGACAGGGGCTGGCATAGCTGTGCATAGCAAGGTGAATGGAGCAAACAGTCAGCAAGGTAAAGGGGACATCACAAAGGCTATGGGTCAACTAGCCCTTTTCCTGGAAGTAGTAGATAGCCCACAGGTGGTGCCCCATCTGCTTGGAACTCAGGGCAGCAAGTCCCCAGGCCAGGCCAGGGTGGGGATTTCTAGGCTTGTGGGAGCCAGCTGGGCCCAGACAGAGCCCATCATCCCATTGCTGCTGCAGCAGGTGGGTGTGGTGGGGTAAGACAAGGTCTGGGGCAGCCTGAGGGAGCTCAAGTGATGGTTCTTGGGAGGAGGAGACAGGGGGCTTTGGCTTTGCTGAACTCCACATACCCCATCTCCCAGCTGCACATGGCTCTCCAGATATGTGCAAATGTATGCTCGTGTGTGTGTGTGTCTGTGCATGTGTGAGTAACTGTGCACAAAGGGCTGGAGGAATACTGTGGTTGACTCCACAGCTAGACAAACTTTTGTGAGGGACTTGCAAGCCCCTCTCTTCGTTAGATGTTGTGGCTGGGGTAGGGGGTAGGTAGGAAGCTTCTGCTGGAGCGAACCCCCCAATCTTTGCTGCAAGGACCAGGTCCGGCAGACAGGTAAGAGGCCCCTCCTTTGCAGCCCCCACC
>NW_009951801.1:23944-25591 GCF_000747805.2 Chaetura pelagica | reverse complement strand
CTCTTTCCATTGCCTGTCCCTAGGGCACCACCTTCTCGGGTCCCTCCCTCCCCCTTTGCCTGCCCTGCTGTCCCCCCCTCCCCATTCTTCCTGGCTGACACTCTCACAAAGCCCTGAGACAAGCTTTCAAAGGGGCAACTCATGCGGAAGAATTGCTGCCCCCCTCAGTGCGCCCCCCCCTTCCCTCCCGAGCTCCAGATTCAACCCAGCACTTTCACAGTGGGGTGAGGGGCTCCAACTCCCCCAGACTCCTTGTTTGGGGCGATTGCCTTGATCTCTCGAAGGGGGAGGGTTGAGGGGGCAGGAGGCCT
Organism: Chaetura pelagica; assembly: GCF_000747805.2. Classification (NCBI taxonomy): domain Eukaryota; kingdom Metazoa; phylum Chordata; class Aves; order Apodiformes; family Apodidae; genus Chaetura; species Chaetura pelagica. The sequence continues at coordinate 25,280 of NW_009951801.1, read as the reverse complement.
TGTTCCCAACACCACTCTCATGTCCCTCTCTCTCACCCTGTGGTTGTTCCTCCTCCCAGAGCCTCTGTCTTTCGTGTAAGCCCTTTGGGGTTTTGAGGCAGGACAGTGACTGCAGGTGGGGACGGATTAGTATGCCAGGAACTGGGTGCAGATGCCAAAGGCACAGCTGCGTTTGGAGAGCTGACCATGGAGAGGGCCAGGCAGAGCAGCAGGTGGAAATGAGACCCAGACACAGGGCAGGAACCTGCCGGCAGGGATGCGATAGTGGGCTGGGCTGAGCCCTGTGGGCAGGGGTGTGACATGTGGGTGGAGTAGGGCAGGGTGTTGGCCTGCAGGCAGGGTGGGGACCCATGGGCAAGGCAGGACTAGGTGGGGCCTGCAGATTGCTGCAGGGACCCATGAGGAGGGCAGAGCAGGGTGTCAGCTCATGTCCTTTGATCAAGAATGGTTCTAACCATCTGTGCTTTAATTTCCCCTTTTGGCAGACAGTGCTTGTAATTTTTCTGTAGAATCACAGAATGGTTAAGGTTGGAAGATCATCTATGTGGCTTGAGTGTGGTTGTTTGTATGGTTGTCTGGATGCACATGTATGTATTTCATTCCCTTTGCAACAGACACTGCAGTGGGCTTGAGACTCTTGTTGGGACAGTGGCAAAGTTTAGTGTTGGGTTGGCGATTAAATGACTGACAGATGATGTCTATTACGAGACTTTACTGAAAAGTAAAATTAATACAAAGAAAATTGCTTCCGTCCTGGCTCAAACCAGGGCAGACAGGACTCTTAGTACAGCGCCAAGCATGAGCATGCCTTGCTAAATCAGGGATGCTTGTGATGGGTGGCCCCCACAGGAGTGTCGCCGCTTGTGCCTGGCTATCAGACGTGACCTTGAACTGGGCTATGATCTGATCTGTACTGCAGGGAACAGCAGGGTGTGTATGTGGGGGAGGGGGGCAAGGGAAATTGCTAGGGGCCATCACAGCAGGTTGGGGGTCTCCAAAGTTTTAGGGTATGTGGAGATGTTGATAGGTGGTTGAGTTGGATGCTCTCTAGCCAAGTTCCTCTGCCTAGGACACTCGTTGTTCGTGTCTGTGCCCCAGAATGGGGGCCACAGGGTTTCCCCCATTGTCACCTGCCTTTCCCGCCTTAGCAGCGCCCCCGGGACTTCCCTTGCCGTGGTCTCAGGGCAGAGGTCTGGGCTGGGGCTGCGACAGCAGAGAGGGTTGTGCACCCTGGGCAGGTGGGCGCGGGGCCACGGCGGACGTGGGGTGTGAGGAGGCGCAGGGCGGGGGCTCTGGCAGAACCTCCGTGCCCGGGGGTCCCCGTGTGGCGGGGCCC
>NW_009951801.1:16627-19722 GCF_000747805.2 Chaetura pelagica | reverse complement strand
TTACATCTGAACGCTGGGCCGCAGCGCCCCCTGGCGGGCACGAGGCAGCGCCGCCCGGGATGCCAGCACACCCCTGTTTCCTCAGGCCCCGACCGGCTTCGCCCCTCGCCGAGGACCAGATGTGCTCCTGAACCTGGCCAGGCCCCGCCGCGACATGTTCAAACCCGTCAGCCCCCCTGTCACCGGCTACGCTGAGCACTGTTGCCTGCACCCACCCCACGGACCAGCCCCAGGTGCCGCAGGTCCACAAGGTCGGTCGTAGTCCGCTTGTCCTGGCCAGCTCCTGGGCCTGAGCTGTGCCTGCTGCAGGCACGAGGGGCACCTGACTTCAGATTCAGCCCTTGGATTTAGGGGTGCTCTGGGGATTTCGTCTCCCCTGTGTGCCACCCACCCTAATACATCTTCCCATCTTTCTCTTCTCCTCTGCCAGGACTTGATTTCCCTTTATGCCATCAGTCAAACCTCATGAGCAGTCACTGTGGTTATGGGTTTGTGCCAGGATCTGAGCACCCAGGCAGTAGTGATGGTAAGTCTCTAGTCTTGGGAGGGCATAGGGCAGGTAGGGGTTCTACAAGGGTTTTAGGCATCTCCTGGTCATTGTATTGATTGTGTCAGGACTGCAGGTGTGTGCGCTGAGGGGGTCAGGCAGTGCTGGGGACAGTGATGCCTGTAACGAGGGAGGAGACTGCTGGGGCTTCAGGCATCTTTTGTGGAACAGTGATGCTTGTGTGAACGGGAGGATTTGTGTTGGTTGTGGCCAGGGGGATCAGGTACTTCTATTGGGATGATATCAGCTGTAGCAGGAAGTACATGTGTGTCAAGGGGTTCAGGTACCTCCTAGGAACATTGATGTCTGTGGTAAGGAGAGGGGGACACTGTTGAGCTTTGGCACAGTCTAAAGTCATCAACAAGTATAAACTGGGAGATGAGTAGCTGTAAAGCATCCCTGCGGAAAGGGATCTGGGAGTGCTGGGTGGCAGTAGGCTCAAGAGTAGCCAGCAGTGTGCCCTGGCAGCCAAGAGGGCAAAGAGCATCCTGGAGCACATCAAACATAGTATAACCAGCTGGTCAAAAGAGGTGATTATCCTGCCATATTCAGTGTCAGTGTGGTCTCACCTTGAGTGCTAAGAAGGATGTTAAGGTCCCCAGATGTGTCCAGAGGAGGGCAGCAAAGCTGGTGGAAGGGGCTGGAAGGCATCTCCTGTGAGGAGCAGCTGACGACGTTGGGTATGTTTAGTCTGGAGAAAAGGAGGCTAAGGGCCTGGCTCATGGCTCTCTACAGTTTCTTGAGAAGGGGAAGTAGAGAGGGAGGTATTGATCTCCTCTCCCTGATAGCCACTAGTAGGACATATGGGAATGGTTCAAAGCTGTGCCAGAGGAGGTTTAGGCTGGATGTTAGAAAGCATTTTGTTACTGAGGTGGTGGGCAAACACTGGAGCAGGCTTCCTAGAGGGCTGGTCAATGCCCCAAGCCTGTCAGTGTTTAAAAGGCATTTGGACAATGCTCTTAACAACGTGCTCTAACATTTGGTTGGCCCTGAAGTGGTCAGGCAGATGGACTAGATGATAATTCTTGGCCCCTTCCAACTGAAATATTCTATTTTCTATTCTATTCTAAATCAGAAGCTAAGCAGCACACTCAGGGTACACCAGACTTGTGTTCTTGGGGGTTGTTACTTCAGCCTCCTAGGACCCATGCTGAGAGGAGTGCCCCCCACTCTCTGCTGCCATCCCAGGCTCACGGTTCTCAACACCCCGTGGTGCAGGCAAACTGGGCAAGAAGCGAGCACTGTCCATCTCACCCTTGTCAGACTCTAGCATTGACCTGCAGACGGTAATCCGCACCTCACCCAACTCCCTCGTTGCGTTCATCAACTCCCGCTGCACCTCTGCCAGTGGCTCCTATGGCCACCTCTCCATCAGCACCATCAGGTGGGCACCAGACTTCAGCCCCACTGGCATGCATGCAGACTGTCAGTCTGGGGGCCTGAATGCCGATTCCCTACTTGGGGAGTGCCTGGGGTGAGGGGTAGGGAAGCCAGGAGCAGAGTGGGATGGTGGGTTAGGGAAGAAGTGGCTGGGAGTTCAGACACCTGGGATCCCTGGCTCAGAAGATTTAAATTTCTGTCCTATGTTATTATTATTGTCGTCTGCTTATTCTTCTTGCTCTTTGCAGCCCATCACTGGGGTATCAGAGTCCACCGGGTCAGCAGAAGAGCCAAAGCCACCTGTACAGCCACACCCTCCCCCCACCACCATGTAGCTCCCATGATCACCTGTCTGCCCTCCCAGGGTTCCTGCATCATGCCCCAGCTCATGGGACCCTCAAACACTGTCAGGTAAGGGGGCTTTGCATCCATATAAGCAGTACATCCCATATAAGCACTCAGTGGGCATCTCAGTGTGCTGACTGCTTTCTGCTTTACCCCTCTCCTGGTAGCAGCTAAAGTTGGAGTGGAGCCTGAGCAGCCCTCTGACTGTCAAATACCCAGAGGAGACACCCGAAGGTGACGTCTCCAGTCCAGCATCCACAGGCACTCAGGTACTCCGCAGGTTTCGAAACCCCAGAACTTCCCCAGAGGTCTACACTCCTCCCTGGTAGCAGTCCCAGTAACAGGCAACACAGAGGGTTGCACTGGGGAGTGCTCATCTGGCTGTGCTTCCCCCAGGACCCCTTGTTGGGAATGCTCGATGTTCGGGAAGATCTGGAGAAAGATGATGGGAAACCTGAATCTGAGACTGTGTATGAAACCAGTTGCTACTGGGATGGCTGTGCCAAGGAGTTTGATACGCAGGATCAGCTGGTGCATGTGAGTTAGGTCCTGCCTGGGTATGCCCAGTCCCAAAGCCTGCCCTCGGGCTGCTGGCTGACGTTCCCGTGTGTCAACCCACAAATCCTACTGTAAGACTGTCTTACACTGGGCCAGTGCCCTCCGCTTCACCTTGAGAACTCACCATACAGGTGCACTGTTAGAAGTTGCCCCTAGGAAGGGAGGGACATGCATGCTTCACTTCTTGTGGGCAAATGACCCCCCTATACCATGCCTTAGGGGGAACACCCAGCCTGGCCTTCCTCACCCCTGGGGCAGCTCTCCT
>NW_009951801.1:9642-16584 GCF_000747805.2 Chaetura pelagica | reverse complement strand
GACTCAAACTCTCCTGTATCGTCTTGACCACCCTCAGACCACCTTGAGCCCTGTGTCATCTTTTAGTCCTCCCAAAATAATCCCCAGTCCTCTCCTTTATCCCCAGCCTACTCCAGACACCATCTGACCACTCTCTTTTCCCCTGACCCCTATGTCTCCACCCACCATCCCAGTCCTTACATGTGCATTTCTCCCATAATATTTTCCTAAGATGTCTGTATCTCCCTGACCCTCGACACACTCCACAATGCCACCAGTGATGTCTCTCTCTCCTCAGCACATCAACAATGAGCATATCCATGGGGAAAAGAAGGAGTTTGTGTGCCACTGGGCAGCATGTTCCCGGGAGCAGAGGCCCTTCAAGGCTCAGTACATGTTGGTGGTGCATATGCGACGTCACACAGGCGAGAAACCTCACAAATGCACGGTGAGCTGGCATGAGCCTTTGCAAAGCTAAGCTGTGGTGCCTCACACCAGACAGAGCTCAGGCCAGGGTGCCCCCCCACCCTCACCTGACATAATATTGAGGGGGACACATGGTGGGAAAAATGAGGTGGGACAGACAGGGTGGTCATGTGCATGATAGAATGGGGTTCATGTATGCTAGGCCAGAGCAGTCGCATGGCAGAGATGCATGTGAGGTAGAGATATGTAGCAGTTTGGGTACAGCATGGCCATATGGCCAGTGCATAGTGAGGTGGTGTGACATAGGCCAGAAGGGTAAAGGGCTGTGCAGTGTTGTGGGGACGTGCCGGTGAAGGAGGGCAGGTGTGTTGATTGGGAGGGGTGGTACGTGTCCATGGTAGATAGGCCGTGGTAATGTAGCATGGGGGTGATGTGGTACAGGGTCTGTTGTGGGTGTGTGGCATGTTTCACCCTGCTTACCTGCACAGTTTGAGGGCTGTAACAAAGCCTACTCACGCCTGGAGAACCTCAAGACACATCTGCGCTCACACACGGGAGAAAAACCCTATGTGTGTGAACATGACGGTTGCAACAAGGCCTTCTCCAATGCTTCTGACCGGGCCAAGCATCAAAACCGCACTCACTCCAATGAGGTACAGACCTATCTTAGCCTTACTGCACCCCTTTGGGTTCCTGCTATGCCTCCTGTCTAGTCTTGTACTCTGTAAGCTCTCTGCATTCTTTAATTTTTTTTTTTTTTTTCCTGTCTACCCAACTCCCTCTTTTCATGCTCTGATGAAGTGTGGCCCCTGCTTCTTTCCTTGGTCACCTACGTTTCTGCTAAGCTCCCTTTATTCCCTGCCCCACCCCTGTGGATCACCATCCTTGCATTCTTCCTCTGGCTCCCTATGAGCTCCTCTAAGGCCTTGCTATGGCACCTAATATGCCCCCTCCAAGAGGCCTGAACCTCTTTGATCCCTTTCCATCTGCAGTTCCCTCAGTTCTTGGGCCTACTCAGGGAGGGGGATGTATTTCCTGCCCAGCGGTACTTTATTATTATTATTAGAGGGGTCTCTAGGGCACCCTCCCCTCCACCGTGCCTACCTGTTTTACCTGGCAGAAGCCATACGTGTGCAAGATTCCAGGCTGCACCAAGCGCTACACAGACCCCAGTTCCCTCCGCAAACATGTGAAGACAGTGCATGGCCCTGATGCCCATGTCACCAAGAAACACCGAGGGGATGTGGTGCCAGGCCGTACACTGCCCACCCCCACTGGCCCACCAGACCTGAAGCAGGAGAAAGACACTGAGGCCCGGAAGGATGATGGCAAACTTGTGGTGCCTGATTTGGCTTTGGTAAGGAACTGGGAGTGTGACAATGGAGGGAGGTCTGGCCAGGCCTGTTGGAAGAGTCAGTTTACCTGGCAGGAGACTCATCTCGGCATCTGGCAGGGTACAGGCTGGCAGGCTGCATTAAGTGTGTAGTGGATATCTGACACCGTTTTCCTTGGTTAATATTTTGGGTACCTCCTAGAAGCCGCAGCCCAGTCCAGGCGGGCAATCGTCATGCAGCAGCGACCACTCCCCACTTGGAAGCACCACCAACAATGACAGTGGGGTGGAGATGGCGGGCAATGCAGGTGGGAGCTACGAGGATCTGTCCACACTGGAGGATGTGGTGCCTGGTGAACCCATGGGCACCTCAGGGCTCATGGCCCTCCACAAGCTAGAAAATCTTCGCATAGACAGACTGAAGCAGATGAGGAAGCCATCAGTTACCAAGGGCCTGAGTTTGCCAGCCATCCCTGGAGCCGGTGAGACTGTGGTTCCCTCCTACCTGGATGCAGGGCCAGTCCCATGGGCACTGTGTCAAGGGACAACTGGTTTCCACACTTTCCTTTCGATAGTGGGGGACCCCCACATCTGGGCTGCGTTCAGTCTTTGGCATCAATGATCTTAAAGGTCTTTTCCAACCTAAGTGGTTCTAAATGATCTTCTGCCCCCTGTGTTGCCACGGCTTGAATCTGCTTCCTGTCCTAGCAGTCACTAACTATGGAAGAGGCCACATCCTGGTAACTGGATGTGCCTGCCTGTTCCTTTGACCACTGGTACCACACTGTATCCCAAGTGCCCTGTGTAACTCCTCCTTTTCTTTCCTTAGGCCTGCCTGGGGAGGTGCCTGGGATCTCCATGCCGCCGCCGGCTGTCTCGCACCAACGCATTGCAGCACTATCGGCAGCAGAGATGGCCATGCCACTGAATGAGCGCCGGAGCAGCACCACCAGTACTGTAAGCTCAGCCTACACTGTGAGCCGGCGCTCCTCCCTGGTGTCCCCGTACCTGGCTGGACCATGTCTGGGTGGTGAGGCAGGGGCAATGCCTGGCGGGGTGGGCCTGGCAGATGGCTATGACCCCATCTCTCCGGATGAGTCGCGACGCTCCAGTGATGCCAGCCACTGTGGAGGGCTGCCAGGTGTGGGCAGCCTTACCCCGGCCCAGCGCTACCGTCTCAAGGCCAAATATGCTGCAGCCACAGGTGGCCCACCCCCAACTCCCTTACCCAGCATGGAACTGGTGGGCATGGGTGGCCACAGCAGCTTACCTGGGGACTACCTTGGGCCAGCTGAACTTCGCTGCTTTGCAAATGGCTTGCTGCGAAGGCACAGTTCCAATGACTACCCTGGCTATGCAGGCAGTGTTGCCCCTCCCCCGGTGCCTCGGAATAGTGGACGGCGGGCCAGTGACCCTGCCCGGACTGCGGCCAACCCTCACACTGTGCCTAAGGTACATCGTTTTAAGAGCATGGGTAACGTGAATGTGCCAGGAGTGGGCAGAACTGCTTTGCAGCCCTTGGGTGGTTCTGATGCCAATATTCAGCGCCATGTCTTCTCCCCACGCCCACCCAGCATCAGTGAAAATGTCTTTCTGGAGAGTGTGAGTATAGAAGGCCCTGGCCCAGGCACAGAGTCTGGCTTGCTAGAGATGGAACAATACTTGAACTGCCCCGAGGAAGGCTTCCCATGCCAGGGGACAGGTGTGGAGCTTCAGTGTCAAGGCCTCTACAGCAGTGCTCACCGGACCATGGGGGGTATGCAGCTGAACCCTGGAGGACATGGAGGTACAGAGGAGGGTTTGCTTCAGTCTGAGTTCTCCCTCCCTCAGTGCCAGATGAACCAGCACTTCATGAGTATGCATGCTGGCAATGGGATCATGCCAGTTCCATGGGATGAACCTCCCCAAGGCGATCTGGAGATGAGTTCTAGGCAGTCGAGTGTCAGTGCCTCCACTGCTGTCATGTCTCGGCCACACTGTCACCATCAAAATACGGAGTACCAACTACCCGGTTCTTGTGGGCAGCAACCCAAACGTGTGAGCTCATGCCAGGACAGTGGATTATCTGGGGGGCACCGGCTTAGCCGACTACAGATCAAATCTGAGCAGTGTTACCCAGCACCTACACCAGCACTTGCTCCCTGCCAAAACACCAAGCTTGCTGGGTCTGTGCAGCCTGCGGCATCATTTGGCCAAGCCACGAATGTAGGGCCCAATGGTTACCAGTCTGAGGCATCTGTTGGTTACATGGGCATGTTGAGCCCGGGCAGTCGAAGAGCTCAGACTCCCACCATGCAGACCAAAGAAGTGATGGTCCGTAGTTATGTACAAGCCCAGCAGGCTTTGATGTGGGGAGACCAACTAGCCTCAAAGGGAGGGGAGGCTGGTATGGGGCTCAGTAGTGAAACTGGGCAGTGCCAAGTCATGCAAGCACCACTGTACCTCAGCCACAAGTACTCGGGTTACCAAGCCAAACCAGATCACCTGCAGGGTCTGGCAGAGACCGAACACCTCCTAAATACCCCATGCTTCAACCCAGAGATGGTGCCACATCCACCTGGTGGCCCTAAACCACCCAGTCACCAAAACAGTCTGAACTACACAGGCAACCTGGCTCAGCCAAGTAATTCCTATGAGGGAGTGGAAGCCAGCTCCCGGCATGTACTTCGCTTGCCTCCTGCCTGCCCCACACATGAGGGACCCAGTAATGCCTTGCTGTATTACCCAGGCCAGGGCACACATGTGCAGGTGGGCAAAGGTGGGCATAAGCTGCTGGGCCAAACAGCAGCAAGCTGTGGGGATCCCAGGCATTATGGTGGGAGCTTGGAAGGACTCAAAGGCAGCCCATATTACTCCCTGGATTCAGGGGAGCAGGTGGCCAACAGCCTGGATTCCCTGGACCTGGAAAATACGCACCTTGACTTTGCTGCCATTGTGGAAGATCCAGAGACAACTACGCTGCTGCCTGGACCCCCAAGCCCTGCTGGTGGTCTCCTGCTGCCTACGTCTGGTGGTGCTAACATGGCTGTGGGTGACATGAGCTCCATGTTGAGTACTCTAGCAGGGGAGAGCCATTTCCTCAACTCCCTGTCCTAACTACGAGGTACCAGCCATCAGGTGGGCATGTCTGCAGGGGAGCAGGGGGGACAAACCACACCTGGGAGGTATGAAATCCTTTCCCTCGTGCAGGTTTATGCATAGTACAGGGTGGAGGTGGTACAGGTGGAGAAATGCCCCTCGAGACTCCCCTTCTCCAGTGTCTGGGTGTCAGGCTCTCTCAGGGGAGCGACATCGCTGTGTCCCAGAGACAGCTGCAACCTGATCAGACACTTCAGATCACCTTTCTTATGTGGGGAACTGGTTTTACGGAGTCCTTCAGTTAACAGCATCTGGAATCTTTGCCTGCCTTCCCTGGTCCTCTGAATAGGGTGGCCCTGCACAGTCTTAATGTTGAAACCAAAGAGTTCCACCCTCTCCAACCCCGTGGGCAGGCCTTGTGTCTATGTTCCCACTGCACCTCCCCCTGCCTTAAATCACAGTCATATGACAGCAGTCAGTCATTGCTTGGCAAGCCCTTCATCTTGCTCAAGGAGAAAGGGAGAGGCAATTCTCGACCACAAGGATGGTGGTGGGGGGCTTGGGGTGCACAGCACTCCATATGTCACTCTGTACATTGTGTGTATATGTGTATGTGTCTCCTGTGGGTGTTATCCCAGCCTTCTTTTTTTTTAGCTTGTTTGAAAGAAACAGCAGTGCCTCCCCTCCCCATTAAACCCTTTCTCAGGGGTATATTAGCTGTGTGCCTTTGTATCCTAGCATATGGGCTCCAAGCTAGACCCCTGTGCCAGATGCTGTACAATCTCTACCCCCCTCTTGCTTTTTCCCCTGTTGTGCCAAGCTCTGCAAAAGCACCCCTGCCCTCTCTTGGGTTGTAGATCCAGTTATAGCATGTGCTGCACAGGCCAGCCACACACTGATTCCCACTGCAGGGGTGGGGGGAAAAAAGGGCAGTACTGCCCCTGTGTTGCAGACCTGGCAACACTGAACAAAAGCAGCAGCAGCAGCACACCAAGACCCACGTACACTTGAAGGCATAGTATCAAGGTATGGCTCAGTGCTTCTGGGGTTCAGTGCTTCTGGGGTTCTGAGGCTTTTTCTTCAGACCATCTTGGCATCTCTGGGGGCTACTCTGGGCTCTTCCATAGGCACTGGGGCATGACCTTGGATCTCTAGGGCTGCTCTGAGTGCTGGGAACTCTCTAGGGTCTCTGGGACCATCTAGGTATGTTTGGGCCTTCTCTGGGGCTTTTCTGAGTGGCCTTTTGATGGCTCGGCTGCTGTGTTCTCCAGCATTGTGAGAGCTGCTTTGCTGCTTCTGCAAGCTGACTGCACTTCCCAAGGCCCCTAAGTGCACACTTCAGGGCAGCACTGGGCATTTCTAACCTGGTGTCTCTGGGGATGCTCCAGGACTCCAAGTGTCTGAGTGAATGTCTTTGTGCTGCTTGAGCTGCTCCAGGTGTGCTCAGGCATTCCCAGTTATTCCAAGACTCCTGCAGATTCTCCAGGCTTCTCCAGAACCTCCAAGTCATGGTTCAAGAATATAATTCCTGGTTCTTGGGTCTGTTCTCAGACCAGCTGGGGTTCTTTCAGGGTCTGAAGGTGTCCTGTCAGAGTCTCAGGGAAGCGTTCAGTGTCACCAGGGCTTTCCCCCGTTCCTCCTCTGTTGCTCGCTGGTCTTTCCTTTCCAGGTGGTCACAAGGGTCCCTCCTTCCACTCCTTCCCAAGCCCATGGTGATGACTTTGCCATTATTAAATAAGTCAAAGATATTAACTCCAAATTGGAAACAAAATAGTAGAATTTTAGTTTTTAAAACAAATAGACTTATAGAATCAAATAGAATTGGCAAGTGGGAGTGTTTAATGCTTAAATTATAACGTAGCCATACCTAAGTCTGGAGGCAATAATGACTCCTGCTTAGAATCAAAATAGTAATCAAAGCTTCAGATTTTTAAATAAAGAGAAACAAAAATGAATCGTTAAGTAATGGCTACAATTAAATGCTGGTATTTTCAAAATTCCCAGGCAGTAATGATTCACAACCAGAACTAAGATAAGGTTAAAAGATTTAGATGTAAAATTAGAAAACTAAATATGAGTCATGACTGCCTAAATTTAAACATGGGCCGCTTTTTTTTTTTTTTTTT
>NW_009951801.1:8154-9044 GCF_000747805.2 Chaetura pelagica | reverse complement strand
GGGGGGGGGGGGGGGGGGGTAGGGAAGCCCATCACATGTACTAATGATTTCCAAGTAGAGCTAAAATAAAAGTAATGCAAATTCAATCAGATTAACAGATTTTTAAAACATTTTAGAACAGTAATTGGCCATCATACCTATTATTTAATACTAGCAATGTTAAATTTATGCATTAATGATGCCCAAACAGTATTATAATAAAATAATTCCAGTTATGAAGTAGAAATAGAATAGTAATTGTGAGCAGTTTATTGTAATAATCTTATTGTAACCATAGTAATTAAAGTACTCCTAACTAGGTTTCAAGTTCATAATCTGAAATCATGATTTAGAATAGTAACTGACCTTTTGTGTCTGTTTTTTGTGCTTTGTCTCCTTTTCCATTTTTCCTGCAGCAGTAGTAAATGAAGCACTTTTTTTGGTGAAAGCCATTAATTAATTGTATTATATAATATTAAACTATTTAATTAGGCCATTTAAGTAATATAATATTATCCAATTCAAGAATTAGATAAAATACAAGGAATTAACTAATTGCAAAGGAGTACTTAATACTGCTGCACCAGTGGTGCGACTTGCTATTTATTTTGTTACTCGACTGTCATGCTTTCATATACCCGTAATTCCTGTTCTAATTAGCAGTAACTACTGATCACAATATTAATAAGAATAGGGTGTTGCAACCTAAAATTAGTAATGCTGATCAAATAGCAATTATTGCTTAAATTCACCAATAACGCAATTATGCCAAATACGGCTTTTCCCCCTAACCACGCACATCCTTAGTCACACCTCATTATTTACAAACGCCCCTCCGTTAAGTGGCCCCACGCATCCACCGAGCACCGGCCGCAGCCCCGGATCCCCGAGCCGGCGCCCCGCGAGGTAAG
>NW_009951801.1:0-8027 GCF_000747805.2 Chaetura pelagica | reverse complement strand
CCCGCCACAGCGAGCGGCTTCTTCGCTACGAACAAGACCCCCCGTCGTCCCGGAGCGAGGGCCGAGCCGCCTGCGGAAGGGAGTTACACGCACCCGAGGCCCTCCCGGAAGCGCCCATCAGTCCTCCGGGACTAACACTCTATGGGCTGGCAGTCCTCCAGGACGCCGGCAGCGCATGGTCCTCGTTCCGTAGCTGGGCTCGGTCAAGAACAGGAGAATGAGGAGACGGACCGTTAAACCTTTAGGGGTGTAAGCAAGGCCGGAAACCCAGGGTTGGTGGGGCTTTGGAAGAGGCGCCACGGAAAGGCGAGGGACGAGGACCACTGGCGAAACCCGTAGCGCCGATGGATGCCGACAGGCCCCTCCGTCCCTCCTGGTGTTCGGCTCCGTCCCTTTCCCAGGGACTGCGGGAAGGGCGGTGGCTGGGGCCCGGGGAGTATGAGCCACCGCGCCTACTCGGGGCCCCTGTCTGCTCCAGGGCTTCTCTGGCAGGAGAAGTCACCAGTTCTTGCAGCTGAAGGCAGCCTTACTCGAGCACGTGAGATCTGATGTTTGGAGAAGCGGAGGTGGCTGTTTGAGGTAAGAGCTTTAGGACCAGCTGAAGTTTAGCTGCATATAATAGAGAATACACTTCTGTGCACCTGTTTTTTCAGGTCAGTAGTTTTATCTTGTGTATTCAGGGATGGCAGCCTTGGAGCAGTGGACCAGCACAGGCTGTCTGTGAGGCTGAGCTGGGTGTCAGCCAGGTTGGTGTCTAAGAGAAAGTTACCTGTAGGAACTGAGTGAAGCATTTACCTTTTGGGTGTGTAGGTGCTGTGCAGGCTGCCGTTGGGATTGGGTGGGTGTTTGGCCTGAGCCAGGGTGGTAGCAAGGAAGGTCATGGGACTTGTCACAAGCACAGCAGTAATTTTGGGTCTTTTGGTATCTTAGATGCCACAAGCAAGGATGGCCTCAGCATCTGGTTCTGGAACCAGCAGGTGAGCAGAACACCATGGGGGTTCTGAACAGGGGATGTTGAAGGGCTTGGCAGCAGCTGAGACGATGCTTACCAACACTGATTGTGGGTTTGTTGGTTTTTTTTTTTCAGATCACTATAAGGAGCCTGGTGACTGCAGGAACATCCCAGTGAAGATGGCTTGTCGAGGAGGATGGCTGCAGACCCCTGGCCATCTGAAAGCTAAGTTGAGGGGCTGGGAGCAGGGGACAAGGTTGGGGATTGCAGGGAGGGTTTTTACAGTTGGTGTAGGTGAGAGGGCTGGCAGGGCACAGTCCCCTTGGGGCAGGCAAAGGGAGCAGGCTACTCTTCAGCACAACATCAGTGTGTACAGGGCAGGGCAGCTCCAACCTGTGTCTGGCGTCTACTTCGTGTTGTCTGTTTTCTGTGTCTTAGACTTGGGTGCCTCCATAGCAGGCACCTCGGTAGCCCTCCCAAGAGTCTGGAATGCATCAGTTCACTGGCACAGAGCCTGTTGAGCCCTTCTCATCTCACAATTACAGCTTGACGCGTGGATCTCTTTGGCGTGTGTCACATCCTGGCAATTCCTGAGCGTTCATCTCTTGGGGTGGCCAGCCAGGTGCTGCCCACAGCTCTGCTTTTGAGTCTTCTGTTTCCACAGAGTCATCTTCTGGGGTTTCATCCCCATGTCCTTACTGGTCTTAGGTCTTCAAGCATGGCTTCTCACACATCCCTCAACATCCCTCATTTTGGTTTTGATGGTAGCTTTCTCTTGTGTGTGATGGCAATTGCCTCTCCTTGGCAGGTCTGCTTTAGAGCATCTGTGCCATCGTGGCACCACAGGGCTTCTCTGCTGGCATCATCTTCCCTATGGGAATCTTGAGCAAGGACAAGAGACTTAAAGAAAGTTACAAAGTGAAACAAAGATCCTGATCTTGTTAAAACAAGAAGACAGGCAAGTAAGTGCTTTGCTTAAAATGTGGCAGAGTTGCTGAAGTTGCTGTAGATGAGTGATCTCTGCTTGTGCCAAAATCATCAATATGAAAACCAAACCTCCAGCACCTAGGCTGCCTAGCTCCAACCGAAGACCTAACTACTGTGGGTGCTGTACCTCAAAATCAGAACAAGAAATTTGCTAACCAGTCAGAGTAACTGTGAATATGTATTAGGTGGAGGAAACTAGTCACAAGAGCATAAATATACAGAGCTTTGTGACTTCAGGGGGCAGCTTTGTGTCTTACCACCTCGCACCCCATGTGTTGTGCAAATCTGCAATAAACGAAAATATCTTGGCTCTGTGTATTTTGGCATCTGGCACACCGGGTAAATGACCTCGCTTGTGGGATAACAACATTGCTTGTGATGTCTGTGTGGGAGGGTTGGAGCTGCCCTGCCCAGGGGTGCAGCAGTACTGAATATGACAGGGTAGCGTAGCTTTATGGGGGTGTGGAAATAAGTTAATTTGGACCAATTCTGTTGGCAGAGACCATACTGTCCATCTCTGGGCAAGTAGGTGTAGGCAGCTGCCACAGTTGTGTTGACTTTTATTTATGGTCCGGGGCTAGGATTGGATCCAGCTGCACCCAGACTCCTCTGAGAAGGAGTTTAGAAAGCAAGGCGGTCCAGTCTGAACCTCGTGACTGGTTGGGAGCAGCAGTTAGTGTGGGAGGGGAGCGGGTCAGATCTGGAAGGTGCCTTGGCTTGCACAGATGGGGCTTGATAGCTGGATTTTCTTCTTCTAGCTGTAGTTAGAAGGTATATGCAAAAAGCAGACAGACCTCTGGTCTTGTCAAGCTACCTGTCATCATGCTGGTGACTTGCTTTACAGGGTTTGTTTGAGTTTTTTTCAGATGCAGAGCAACAAGCTGCACACCAACGGGCACAGAATAGGGGAGCAGAGTGCTGTCTGAAGAAGGACAGGCATCCAGCGCCGGAGTATCGGCAGGGCAGCTGGTGGTTCTGATAGGCTTGAGCTTCTCTGGCCAGATTTTCTGCTTCAGAATCAAAGTGTGCAGTGAGATGTTACTACTGGAGTGGCCTCTGGCTTCCATTCTCTTTTTTCTCATCTCCCCCTTCTCTCATTTTTTACTCAGCTTCTCCTTCTCTCCCTCTCTTTTTTTACCAGCTTCTCTATTTTACCACCTCTTCTCTTTACCATCTTTTCTTTTTTACATTTTTTTTTTTTCTTTTGCCCCCCTTCTTTCTCTCTCCCTTTCTGGTTGGCTTCCCCCTTCTCTCTCGATTTTGTTTTGCCTCTTCTCTTTCTCACTTAAAAAAAAAATAAAATATTTACAGCTCCTGCTTATTTGTCTCTGTTATTTTGTCACCTTCTTTTTTCTTCCTTTGTTGGGCACCCCCTCCTTCTTTTTCTGTCCCTCCATTTTTTTATTTTATTGGCACATTCCCCCTTTTCTTTATGACACCTTATTCTCTTTTTGCCCTCTTTCTCTCTTTCTTTTGTCCCTCCTTCTCTCTCTTTTCTCAGCTCCTCTTCTCTCTTCCTTTTTTTCATTTCCCCCTTCTCTCTCTTTTTTGTCACCCTCACTCTCTCTATTTATCATTCTCCTCTCTTTGCCCCGCCCCCTACGCCTTGTCTTTTTGCTCTCCTCTGTCTTTCTGTTCTTCACTCAACTTCTGGTTCTCGTTGGCTACCCCTTCTTTTTTTTTTTTTTCCCCCTCCTTCTGTCACATTCTTATTCTCAAAGCCCCCAATTCTCTCTCACTTTCCTTGTCAGCTCCCCTTTCTCTCTCTCTGTCTTTTTGTTTTTACTCTGTACCCCCCTAATTTCTCTGCTCTCGAGAGCCGTGTCTTCTGACCGCATCCTTATGCTCTGGAGTCGGAGCCCCGAACCACAGAGTGTCAACTGGAACCATCGAGTCCGACCTGGAATCACAGAGAGTACATGGAAACTATCATAGAGTCCGAGACTGGAAGCACAGAACCGCCCCCCCTCCACAACCTCCCTGGGCAGCCTGTTCCAGGGCTCTGTCACTCTCACAGTAAAAAATTTTTTTTTTATATTCACCTTGAACTTCCTATGCTCCAATTTACACCCATTACCCCTTGTCCTATCACTGGTCATCACTGAGAAAAGCCTAACTCCATCTCCCTGACACTCACCCCTTACATATTTGTAAACATTGATGAGGTCACCCCTCAGTCTCCTCCAAGCTAAAGAGACCCAGCTCCCTCAGCCTTTCCTCATAAGGGAGATGTTCCAATCCCTTAATCATCTTTGTAGCTCTAATTGCCCCTAGGACCCCCCTAATTAATACTAGGAACCCCATAATTACCCCTAGGAACCCCCTAATTGCCACTGGGACCCCCTACTTTTGTGTGTGATTTATTATTTGTTTGTTTGTTTCCGTCGCAGCTCGTTGGTCAGCGCTCTCTGCTGGCACCTGGTGTCCAAAGGGCGGTACTGCAGGTCGTCAGCGCTCTCTGCTGGCACCTGGTGTCCAAAGGGCGGTACTGCAGATCAGGACCAACGCATGCGCAGTAACGCGATTACTAGCCTCGCCCTTTGTGGGCGTGGTATTGCTGGCCCCTAGAAACCCCCAAATTAATCCTAGGAACCCCATAATTGCCCCTTGTACCCCCTAATTAACCCATAGGAACACACTAATTGCCACTGTGACCCCCTAATTATCTCTAGGAACCCCCTAATTACACCTATGAAGCCCCTAATTTCCCCTAGGAACCCCCTAATTGCCCCTGGGACCCCATAATTGCCACTGGGACCCCCTCATTAAACTAGGAACCCGCTAATTGCCCCAGGAACCCCCTAATTAATCCTAGGAATCCCCTCTTTACCACTAAGAACCCCCTAATTGCCACTGGCACCCCCTCATTAACCCATAGGAACTCACTAAGTGCCACTAGGACCTCCTAATTACTCTGGGGACCTCCTGATTGCTCCTAGGCACCCCCTAATTGCCCCTGGGACCCCTCATTAACCCATAGAAACCCACTAATTGCCCCTGGGACCCCTTAATCACCCTGGAGACCCCCTGATTGCCCCTAGGAACCCCCTGATTGCCAGTGGGACCCCCTAATTACCCCTAGAAACCCCCTAATTGCCACTGGGTCCTCCTAATTACCCCTAGGAACCCCCTAATTGCCACTGGGACCCCCGAATTACCTCTAGGAACTCCCTAATTAATACTAGGAACCCCATAATTACCCCTAGGAACCCCCTAATTGCCCCTCGGACTCCCTAATTAACCCATAGGAACCCACTAAGTGCCACTGGCACCTGCTACTTACCCTGGGGCCCCCCTAATTGCCCCCAGAACCCCCTGTGAAGGACCAGGTATTTCCTTACACGAACATGAAATGCCTTTTGGGTCAACAGACAAAACTGACTTAAAATGGCGTCTCCACGTGGCGCTGAACCCTCTGTGTGTGTTTGTGGGGGGGGGAGCAGCTGCCGCGGGGGGAGGAGCCGCAGCCGGAAGCAGGGGCGGGACTAGGTCCCGTCTGATTGGCTGAAAAGCCCGGAAATACAAAACCGGCCAATCGGGAGCGCAGAAAACCCCATAAAAGAGGCAGCGCGGCACGCCCCTCTCGTTCTCTCCTCGTGTTCGGCGCGCGCTGCTCCGCACACACCGCTCGCCGCCGCCATTTTCCTGCCGCGGTCCCGAAGCCGCTCCGCCGCTAAGCCACGTGCCACCGCCGCCGCTTCTCTGTGTGGGGGGGCGACCTGCGCTTGGAGCCCCGGCTCGCCTAGTCCCGGCTCTCACCTGGTTCTGCTTTGCTCTGGACAGACCCAGCTCGACCCAGATCGTCCTATCTTCGCAGCAGCATGGTGAGACGAATTCCTGCTACCCCAGGTTATAGAGGAAAGTGTAATCCTGTCTTACCTGCACACAAATCGCGACCCTAGGGGACTAGGGACTAGCTAGGGGACTAGCGTCAGGCACATTCCTCCTCCTCCTTCTCTCACTTAAATAAGTAAATAAGGTGTGTAACTAAGGTGTACCTATATGTATTTTATGTGTTATAATTACTCCTTTTGAACCTCCTGCCCCAAATTGCTTTGTTTTCCCCACAGTAAACCGTGCATTTCATAAATTCTAATTGGGGATTGGCTGCCGTTATTAGAAATATTAGTAAGCACCAAGCAAGTTATTCACTCGAAAAAGTCAGGGCTAAAGCCCCTGCTCCTCTGTGTGAGGCGATACCCGCGTGTGGACCTCTTCAGCAGATCCTGATAAGCTTAATACACTCCAAAAAGGAGATATAATAGGTTGCGGATCGCGACACCCCCTAATTGCCAGGGGGACCCCCTAATTACACCTAAGAATCCCCTAATTGCCCTTGGGGCCCCCTCATTAACTCATAGGAACCCCCTAATCACCCTGGGGACCCCCTAATTACTCCTAGGAACCCCCTACTTGCCCCTAGGCACCCCCTAATTGCCACTGGGACCCCCTAATTAACCCTAGACGCTTCCTAATTGCCACTGGGACCCCCTAATTACTCCTAGGAACCCCCTACTTGCCCCTAGGCACCCCCTAATTGCCACTGGGACCCCCTAATTAACCCTAGACGCTTCCTAATTGCCACTGGGACCCCCTCATTAACCCATAGGAACCCACTAATTGCCACTGGCACCCCCTAATTGCCCCTAGGAAACACCTAATTAACATGGGGACCCCCTAATTACCACTACAACCACCCTAATACACTCACAAATGCCCTAAATGCCCCTTGGACCCCCTAATTACGTCATGAGAACCCCCTAATTTCCCCTAGGAACCCCCCAATTGCCCCTAGAAACACCCTAATTACCCTGGGGACCCCCGAATTGCCCCTAGGCACCATGTAAATGCCACTGGGACCCTCTAATTACTTTTAGGAACCGCCTAATTGCCCCTAGGAACCCCCCTAATTGCCCATGGGACCCCCTAGCTACCCCTAAAAATCCCCTAATTGCCACTGGGATCTCCTCATTAATCCATAGGAACCCCCTAATCACCCCTAGGAACCGCCTAATTGCCACTGGGACCCCCTAATTTCCCCTAGGAACCCCCTAATTGGCACTGGGACCTCCTAATTACTCCTAAGAACACCCTAATTTTCCTAGGAACCCCCTAATTGCCACTGGGACCCCCTAATTAACTCATAGGAACCCACTAAGTGCCACTGGGACCTTCCACTTACTCTGCCCTAATTGCCACTGGGACCCCCTAATTTCCCCTAGGAACCCCCTAATTGGCACTGGGACCTCCTAATTACTCCTAAGAACACCCTAATTTTCCTAGGAACCCCCTAATTGCCACTGGGACCCCCTAATTAACTCATAGGAACCCACTAAGTGCCACTGGGACCTTCCACTTACCACTGGGACCCCCTAATTGCCCCTAGGAACTGCCTAATTCCCACTGGGACCCTGGAATTGCCCCTAGAAACCCCCAAATTAATCCTAGGAACCCCATAATTGCCCCTTGTACCCCCTAATTAACCCATAGGAACACACTAATTGCCACTGGGACCCCCTAATTATCTCTAGGAACCCCCTAATTACACCTATGAACCTCTAATTGCTCCTAGGAACCCCCTATTTGGCACTGGGACCCTCTAATTGCCCCTGTGACACCCTCATTAACGCATAGGAACCCACTAATTGCCAGTAGGAACCCCCTAATTACCCCAAGGCACCCCCTAATTGACACTGGGATCCCGTAATTGCCCCTACTCTAATTCGGTGCACCGAAACCATAGAGTCCGCGCCCGGAAGTACAGAGTGTGCACCGGAACTAAGGTGCTGCTGACAGTATTGGTCAGTAGCTGGGTAACTTATGTCTTGTGTAGGGACTGGGGAGAGAAAATGTTCTTGACAAAATACATTGCTGTAGACTTAAAAGGGAATTAACCGTGTGTGTGTACACGGCCTTTTGACTGACTAAACCAGTGGCCTAGGGATAACAAAAGTGTCAGCGTGTTTGAATTTTCCCCTTTTTGTCCAAACACGTGAGGTGTCCGCACGCAGCCTGCGCTCCGCTCTCGCCCGGGCCCTTCGGGCCGGGGCAGCACCAGGGCAGCGGGGGCAGGGGAGCGGGATGGGGG
>NW_009951800.1:500199-508181 GCF_000747805.2 Chaetura pelagica | reverse complement strand
TCCCTTCCTGCCTGCCTGCCTGCCTGCCTTCTGGGTTGATGAGGTCCTTCTGAGGTCTGGGTTTGATGGCAACTTGAATATGAATCAGTACTGTACCCTGGCAGCCAAAAGGGCCAGTTGTGTGCTGGGCTGCATTAAGGACAACACATCTAGCCAGACGAGGGTGGTGACTGTCCAACTCTACACTGCCCTGGTGTGACTCCACCTTGTATACTGTGTGCAGTTTTTGGACAACCCAATATAAGAGGGGCATGAAACTATTCCAGTGTGTTCAGAGAAGAGTGCCCAAGACAGTGAAAGGCGTTGAGGGCAAGATTTCTGAGAGTTCCAGGAGCTCTGTGCAATCTTCTTAGACATATAGTTTAGGTAGTCCTGCAAAGAGGGGGGAGTTGGATTCAATGATCCTTATGGAGTCCTTATGCAATGAAGTTCAATATTTCAGAGAAATTCCTTCATAACCTAATAGTTAAACTAAAGAACAGGAAGTTAATTAGTTTCTTTCCCTCTAAAATCAGAAGAGTTGAATCTTTTAATCTTCAAAGTCACCTCATCAGTGAGTTTCACAGAGAACAGTATAGGGCTTTTGAGCAATCTTAACACTTTCAACTTCTAAATCTAAAATAATTGTGGAGGATAAGGGATAATGTTTCCCCCTTTTTTTTTTTTCTTCTTTTTTGGATATCTGTGTGTGGGCTAGCCAGTCTCATGGCAATAAAAACAAAACACAAATTTTGAAAAACTTTTGCAATGAATCAATGTTTGAAAAAAAAATCCTGGAGTTTTGGCTGAAGAGAGCTGACAGTAACAAATATGAAAAAAAAACCCATATATTATTTTTATAGCAGAGTGTTGGATACATTTTTGGAAATAGACTTTAGAGTACTATTACAGATTTAGATTGATTTAAATCTTTGATTTTGACTGGAGGCATCTAAACAAGATGGTTTGAATTTAAGTTCTTCTCTGTATTCTGGTTTCACACAGATTTCTAGCAATTGTTCACATAAAAGAATTTAGCCCTCCAAAATCCTTTTATTTAAAAGATTTTCAATTTTATTTTTTTTTCCAAGAAAAGGAGTACGACTATTGCATTTAAACAGCAAAGTAACAATATTGCTACAATTATTATGAACCATTAAAGAATGTAGTCTTAGATCCTTGCTCAGAGTACATTCAGATGGCTTTGGAGATATTTTGATGATCATTGGTCATTTGTTTTTGCAGTCTGCCCCCAACTTTTGTGTTAGGAGTGTTGTGCAGTAGTTAAAAGAACTGATTCCCCTGGGTGGGATGAAGAGTA
The DNA here is from genome assembly GCF_000747805.2 of Chaetura pelagica. Lineage (NCBI taxonomy): Eukaryota > Metazoa > Chordata > Aves > Apodiformes > Apodidae > Chaetura > Chaetura pelagica. The sequence continues at coordinate 506,881 of NW_009951800.1, read as the reverse complement.
GGGAGATATAGGGGAAGAGAACTAACATGTTGCTACTATTTTCACCTTTGAGGTCTAACCTTATCTGCTGTCATCCTTAAGTAAACAAAATGACTAATCATGAGTACCTGACCTGGACGACAGATATATGCTTATCTGATATGGGAGCCATGTATCCTATTTGGTCTACTACCTCATTTAAGCTAGTATATCGCACAGTACATAGTTCAGCATATTGGATATTTTGTGTCCATTGTGTTACTCACTGGAACATCACACTTACAAAACTACCCTGTTTCCTGATAGTGATCTCAGGAAATCTTCATAGGAAGCCCTAGTAGTAATTATCAATCCATTGTAACTGGCTGTTTTTTCTTCATTAGCTTGACAAATACATCAGTTTCTGAGCTTCAGTCTTATGGTCATCTCCAACAAAACGTCTAAAAGAGGCAACCTACGTTTGATTTAGGAATTTGTCTCAAAATGAAATTTAGAAAAGTCTTGGAGTGCCTGAACACATGCTGTCTTCCTCACAGATGTCTGGGACATAGAAAAACCTCATGAGGATCAGGTAAATTGATAATCTTAGAATTTATAGAATTGTAGAATGGTTTGGGTTGGAAGGGACCTTGAAGATCATCTTGTACCACCTCCCCCCCTGTATGGGCTTTCTGAGTTGCAAGTGCATATTGCCAAATAATGTTGATCGTTTCATTGACCAACAAAGCCAAGTCCTTCTCCTCAACATTGTTTTTTAATCCATTCTTTGCCCAACCTGTATTTGTGCTTGGGGCTGCCTCAACACAGGTGCAGAACCTTGTACTTGGTGTGGTGGACATTAATGAGTTTGGCATGGGCCCACCTTTCAAGCCTCTTAAGGTCCCTCTGGATGGCATGCCTTCCCTCCAGCATGTCAACGACACCATACAGATTGATGTAGTCAGCAAACTTGCTGGGGGTGCATTCAATGCCACTGTTCATGTTGCTGACAAAGATGTTAAAAAGCGCTAGTCCCAGTACCAACTCCTGAGGAACCCCACATGTCACAGGCCTCCATCTGGACATTGAGCCATTGATCACTACTCTCTGAGTGATCTCTGAGAGACCATCCAGTCAATCTCTTTTCTCCAAGTGGTCCATCCATCAAATCTATATCCTTCTGGTTTTGAGGAAGTCATGCAGGACAGTGTCAAAAGCTTTTAACAAGTCCAGGTAGATGATATCTGTTGCTTTTCCCTTGTCCATCAATACTGTGACCTCATCGTAAAAGGTCATCAAATTTATCAGGCATGATTTGCCCTTGGTGAAACCATGCTGGTTGCCACCAACCACCTCCATGTTTTCCATGTGCCTCAGCAGAGCCTTCAGGAGGATTTGCTTCATGATCATGACAAGCACAGATGTGAGACTGACCAGCCTGGGTTTTCTTTCCATCCCTTTTTGAAAATGAAGTTTACATTTCCCTTTTCCTGTCAGTGGGAACTTCAACAGCCTTCCAAGATTTTTCAAATATGATGGAAAGCAGCGCTGCAAGTTCATCTGCCAGCTCCCTTAGGAGCTGCAGGTGGATCTTGTCAGGTCCCGTGGACTTCTGCACATTCAGGTTCTTTAGGTGATTTCAAACCTGCTCTTCTCCTACAGCGGGTAGACTTTTCTTTCCCCAGTCTTTATCTCCACCTTCTGCGACCTGGATGGTCATGTAAGGTTTCCAGTGGTACATCTGTTTCTAATGTACAGTGCATAATTTAATGATGAGACACGTCAGTGGTCTACCCAATGCAAAACACAGTTTTTAAAAATGTCTGCCACAAGATGCCTTTAAATAGTACACACTTTCTTGCTACGTTAATTTTCTCACACTCAGAAGTGGAAAATGTAATAGTAGCTGTCAGTTAGTGTAAAGCTGTGTTTACTTTTAAAAGCTATTTACAGCCTATATGTCTTGTTCAAACTGATCAGCTGTAGGGGGATTTAAAACTTTTGTAATACCTATTTTTTACAGTAAATATATTTTCCCTCAGAGCTCAGTTCAGGCAAACTGTCCAATCAAAATTAAGACAAAGTACATTGTTGCTTGTTTTTGTTTTTTTCTGTCCAGACCTGATGAATTTAAGTCAACTGGATTTTAAGAACAACTGAATTGAAAAAAAACCACAAAAGAACCCTTACCTGTAAGTAAAGCACTGGGTGTGGTATTTTCTTTCATATATACAAACAGAGAGAACCAGAACATCTCCCCCACAAAAAAAAAACCTCAACAATTACAAACCCATTTCCTCATCAATCATTCATCTTGCCTAGTAATGTTCTTACTGACTGATTCTGTACCTAACAAATTCCTTATAATGTGGAAGATCTATTTACAAAAGGCAAAATGTGGCTATCCCACAACTAAAGGATGGTTTTACAATCATTACAAGCACACAGAGACATATGTAAATATACATTAAAACCCCCCCGATTCCCTCAAATGTAGAATAAGTCCACCTTCCAAGACGAAGAATAAAAAGCACTAAAGGATGTAAAAATTCAATGAAAAGACATTTTTACTGTTCCAGTATTAGACTACACTGATCATTAAAGTGCTGTTGACAACACTATAGTCTTAATTGGAAATATTACCCATAAAACAGCATTTTCCTCATTATTTTGTCATTTTTCTTAATGAAAGGCAGATAAATTTATCTGTATCACTCAAAGTTGTTAATTTTCTTAAAGTTGAAAGGAGTAATTGGAGTGACTAGGATAAAAGGGAAGGTTTGTTTGTTTGTTGCTTTATTTATTATTTTTTTCCCCTTATATAAACACAGTTACACACTTCTAGAGAGCACAGCCTCTGTATACCTGTGCTGGGAATATTTGCTGGCTTCCATTCTACTAGGAAGAAAATGTAGAAACACACATCCTATAATGTACTTTATTACTATTTAATGTTATAGACTCATGGAAACACAGAATGGTTTGGGTTGGAAAGAATCTTAAAGATCATCTTGTTCCAACCCCCCCTGCATGGGCAAGGACACCTCCCACTAGAGCAGGTTACTTAAAGCCCCATCCAACCTGGCCTTGAACACTTCCAGGCATGGGACCCCCACAGCTTCTCTGGGCAACCTGTGCCATTATGTTATATCAGTCAACAAAAATAATGTACCATCCACACAAATTGCTGGGTGAGAAAAGGATCATTTTCACTTTGTCATGCAACTGAGTCAGAGGATCAATAGGCCTCTGTCTTCCAGCAGACAACAGTGGATGGTTGTTAGCACTTCAACACAACTGCACTCTTCCGTTGGTACAGCAGTTGACTTGTATACTGTATTCTCACAGTTGGGACTCAATCCCCACCCATGTCAGGCACATTCAGCCTTTTCAGCAATCAAGAAATTTTATGCACCTGCATAAAATATTGTATGTTTTCTTCAGATCTTTGCTTATAACTGAGCTAACAAAAGCTATTTTATAGCACAGAAGCTCCTACATTTGTTTGACCAAGCTTTCTGTTTCACTTTTAAATTATTTTGGAAGCTATATTTTTAATTAAAATAAGGAAAAAGGAAAACTCAAAGCTAACCATACTATCAAAAATAGCGACACTTCTTTTTCTTTCCCTTTATACTGAGGCTATCTTGAATAATGTACTGCAACTAAAATGGATCAATTATTTTAGAAACATGTGCCAAATTCAGCATGATTTAGCCCTATGAAGACTTAACACTACTTTTCGGTTCTAGAAAAAATAACCCGACTTTTGAAGGTAATAAATGTCACAGTTAGAAAACCAAAAATCTTTCCATAAGCAATACTTGAAAAGACGAGTCTAGTTTATTATTTTACAGCCAACAGGACACTTAGCCACAGATGCCAAAACTTTTGCAAAACTGTGAGCATACTAAGGCATGATTTGTTACAAATCTTGGCCAAGCTTGTAATGAATATGAAGAGCTTCACTCTTTGAGTGAGAAACCATGTTAATTAAGTTAGGTTTTGATTTGAAATGAGGCAAGCATGACACTCTGGTGAATTTTACACCACAAACTAAGGAAGAAGGAGCATTTGCAGATAGCATGCTGTGAAACAAAATGCACCTTACTCCTTTTTTAAACTTTATCTAATACCAAATATGAATAGTAATGTCAGAACAGAAGCTACTTGACAAATAAAAAGAAAGATGAGGACTTAGCCTTAGGTGGCTTGCAGCCTAATGGGCAGTTGCTGCCTTGTACTTCCTTACTTTGTATGGCTTTGCTTATTCTATGCAGCAAATAGATTTCAGGGTACACATCTGTGCACCTACATATCAGAACTAAAACTGAAAAAATAGGTCATGCTGAGCATGACTTTAAGCATGATAGGCTACTTTTTTCAGCAGCTATTTCATGCATTCAGCCTATTATTTCACCAGTTAGCACTGGCCAACATCAAGAAACCTGTCAAAATGGTCGTAGTTGTTCTCACTTATGAAAATTCATTACTCTAGTTCTCAAACACATCAGATATTCAGCAGAAGCAATGGGCACAGAGTGCTTGCAACTGTTTAATTTATTTATAATTTGAACAAGGATTAAGATGCTATGACACCAATCAGAAAAATTCAGAGATGTACAGTGTCAATTCTGATCCACCAGTCTCTACTAAAGCTACTAAGTTTGGTTACATTTATTTGTCCTGTATAGTTTTGGTCTGGAGTTCTTTTGCATGCTTTTTTTGGCCTGTAACATAATGACATTTTAAAATAGCATTTTATACCTGTCTGAAGTCCAGCAAGTGTCAGTCATGTTCTTTGTTTCGTAGCTAATCATGAGTGGAAATAATGTGCATAAAACTTTAAAATGGCTCTTCCTCTCATCCAGCAATATTGAGGTTTTGATAAATTGAATTTGGGTTCGTGTTATTTAAACTCACATTAATCAGATGAACTTGGATTTCATTTCAACATGTGAGTACACCTTTCATTTTTGAGTGTCCGAAGTGGTGGTCTTTGATCTAAGAAACCAGTTAGATTCTAAATATGGTATTTAAAAACTTAAGGGAGGGGATGCTCAAATCTCTCTCCTCCTCCCCCCCCCCCTCCCCCCTCCTCCCCTCTCCCAGTGTGGCATTTATTCGGGCACCTGAAAAGAAAATATTCAAACACAAAGAAATTATCATGTGAATAGTGCTTCCGCACAGTTTCTGCTTATGCTGTCTTGCATTTTTATCAAGACTGCAAACATCAACCAGCGTGAGAAAGCAGGTGCTATTTTCCTCTGTCTTTTGAGCATTAGTCTTTCCCAGCAAAAAGCTCTGTGTGCTAATAGCCAAAGTAAGGCACTCCACAATCAGATTTTTATTTTTTTAAGTCCTGGGCTTTTGACCCAGACTTAATTATGGGGCAGAACATTTAAATAAGAAGAGACAGAAAGCAAAAGCCATATAATTATTAATGTCCTTAAGAGCATTTGAGGCAACTGCAATGTAGCAGCAAGAGTCTAAAAAGATTCTAAACTGTGAAGTTGTTTCATTTTCTCTTCACAGATCTGCAGTTAACACAGAATATAGAACGGAAGTGCCTTTTGAGTTATATCCTACTTCCAGTAACTTAGCCATATTGACTTGTTAACTCTGCTTCAAGGATATCTCTACTCTGAAAAAAAAATAATTTAAAAAATTGTTCCTTGCTTCAATCAATGAGTAAAAGTAGAAACTATTTCAGGTTGAGTAATAATTATCACTATTATTATTAAAGCAACCATTGACCTGCACAGAAAAGTATTGCAAATAAATCCACTGCTTTCTGTGGATCATAAAGTTATGTAATCAAATAACATGTCAGTGTTAGAAGGGATACACAAACACATACAGTTCATTCAGCTGAAAGTAAAAAACAAACCAACCAACCAACCAAAAAAACGCAAACAAAATAAAAAACAAAACAAATAACCAAAACAACAAGAAATAAACTTAACAAATAAATAAAAAACCCAAAACAAAACCAAGAATACCAGAGAGAAGAGCAGAAAAGAAACAGAGAAAAGAAAACATGGAAATGCAATTAAAAAAAAACAAACCCTAAAGTCAGTCTTTGAGCAAATAAGGTGTCATGATATAAGATTGAAAGAAGAAAAAAGAAGAAAAAGCAAGAACGGTAACAAAAATAAAGTAGGGTAAATAAGAAATTATTAATAGTTCAAAGTTAAAGACGGTGTCACAATCTGTGACCTATTATATCTCCTTGTTGGAGTGTATTAACTTATCAGGATTTGCTGAGAGATCCACACGTGGGTATCGCCTCACACAGAGGAGACAGGGGCTTATGCCCTGACTTTTTCGAGTGAATAACTTGCTCAGTGCGTACTAATATTTCTAAAGAAATGCACAGTTTATTGTGGGGAAAACAAAGCAATTTGGGGCAGGAGGTTCAAAAGGAGTGATTACAACACATTAAACATATATGGGTACACCTTAGTTACACATCTTATTTAAGTGAGGGAAGGAGAGGGGAGGGATATGCCCGAATGGCTGGATTATACTTTCCCCTATAAGCTGGGGTAGCCGGAATTGTCTCACCACGCGGCAGTGCAGGTAGGATGAGCTGGGTAGCAAAGAGGCTGCGGGCCCTCCAAGCGCAGGTCGCCCCCCCCCCACCCCCGTAGCTGCGGCACGGCTGTTTGCCGACCCTGGAAACGCGGCGGTTTCAGCGGCGCTGGGACTTTTGGCAGCAGCG
>NW_009951800.1:496328-499910 GCF_000747805.2 Chaetura pelagica | reverse complement strand
CCCCCACACACACACACAGAGGAGGTTCAGCGCCGCGTGGAGACGCCATTTTAAGTCAGTTTTGTCGGCTGACTCAAAGGACATTTCATGTTCGTGTAAGGAAATACCTGGTCCTTCACAGACGGTAAACTAACAAAAGTTTATTTACACAATATGAATTGAAGTTAAAGGCAGACAAGACAGTAGTGAAGGGTAAAGTAAAGATGTCAAGTGGTACATACAAGGTTAAAAGAAAGGACAGTGAGCGTTCCTAATGCTTGTCCATAGTAAAATACTTCATTGTGTTGCAGCTGCTAAGATTTCATGGATCTGGATAAAAGGTGTAAAATTCAGCTTGTCAGGCAAAAATAATGAATCTCTGACAGTTCTACCCAGACTGTCTTTGCTTTCACCCATCAGCAGTTACAATCACTGTCACATCATTTATTCAAGCGTCAGTTTTCAGAAGCATTGCTCCAAGAGAAAGATAAAACCTGATTGGAATTAGTGACATTTGTGTTGCAAAAGTAACTTAGATACTTCATGTATCTGGATACTGAAACTCAGAGTTTAACATTATTAGATTTTTCAGTGCTTTACAATCACATGCAGTGCTGGCAACACATGTCCTAATAAATCTTGTTATCCTACAATTACCTCCACATGCATAATCTTTGGTGATAAAAAGAAAAGTCCCATCAAGCCTGACCTTGAATGTCTCCAGATCATATTATCAAGGAGGCCACAATAGAGGACAGGTGTATATATAAGGCAAAGGATTCTTAGTAGAGAATTTTCTCATAATCTTAGGACATTGGGAGGGGAAAAAAAAAAAAAAAAAAAAAAAGCATATGATGAATATAAAGATCTGTATGCAGAAATAGGAAACCTAAGGAGAATTAGTGTCTTAAAGACCATAGTTTCAAGCTTTTGAAACTGAATTAATAGTTTGTGTAATCCAGTTATTGACAACAGCAAATGTACATTGTCAATGCAACTCATCAGACATCAACTCAGTGTTCTTCAGAACAGCTGGAAAAAAAGTATAAATAAGCTACAGTTAAGAACATTAATCCATCACAAGACACAAAAATAAGACTGTATTTCATTGAAGCATACAACCAACCTTGTCATATTTATCTTGTGTGGTGATATACTAAGGAGACAAATTTAGAATGATGTGGCATGAAATAAAAGGTTTGGGTTTTTTTGTCTTAAGTACACTAGCCCCTATTTAAACACAGAAGAAAATATCACCACAGACAGCAGATTATGGATGGGTTAAATTATTCTAAAACTAAAGAAAAAACTCACATTTTCCTGTTGTTTAAACTGTAATGACATAAGTACTAATATTACATCAACTACACGAAAAAAAGATATTAAAAAGCATGAGAGACTGTCACAGTGCCCGGTGTGTTCAGTGAAAAAGTTGGAAACTCACATTCAGATGTCTGCGCTGTTATATATTAAGTTCTTGTCACATTTGCATGTGCATTCCTACTGAGGGACCTAAACTTTACTTCCTTCACCCTCCCAGAGACTTCCCTCTCTAGTGCTTCAGCTTGAACAAAAAACAAAATAACTTAGAATAAGGGAATTATTTCACCTAAAGATCTTCTTTTGAAACTTGAAATATTCCTATAAAATTGTGATTTTTCAGAAATTGGAATCTGTTGATTAGTTATACTCATGCTGAAACTTCTATTCAGCTCTCCCTGCCTGTATTTATTGCCAGCTAATTTCAAAAGACATAGAATTATGCTTGATATGCAGTTAGTCAGTAGGAGTGTTATTGGTTAAATATGCTAAGTGTTGGATTGCAATGGACATTTCTTAAATAAATTCCATAGCAACTTAACCAACTTAACACAAAAGAAGAATCAGGTTTTTTGTTGCTAGCTAGGTGAAAAGCAGGACAAAATATAGGAAAAGCTAAATGTCATGGTTTGAGCCCAAGATGAAAAAAAGGAACAGCCCCATGGCCGCTCACTCAACTCGCCCCCACACTCACACTCTGAGATGAGGAGGACAAAGCTCATGGGTTGAGACAAATGACAAGGAAGATTCTTCACCGATTAAGGTCCCAGACAAAACAGACTCAACTTGGGGAAAAAATAGTAATTTCATTTCACACTAATCAAACACACACAGGACACAGACAACACAAAAAGCAGGGCTTGCATATGTTGCCCTACCACTTCCTTCTTCCCAGGCCCAAATTACTTTGTTCCTGGTTTCTCTCCCTCCTTCCCTCCAGCAGCACAGGGGGACAGGGGATGGGGTTTAGAGTCAGTTGACAGGCTAGTGGTTCCTGCTGCTCCTTCCTCTACAGAACAAAGTATTCCTTACAGGATTCCTTCCAAAGGGAGAGAGTCCTCCACAAACCTCTCCTTCATGAGTCCTTCCCACAAGGTCCTGAGCTGCTCCAGCCTGGACCTCCCACAGAGTCATGGGCTGCTTCGGGAACAGTCACCTCCCCTGGCAGTGGAGTCTTCCGCAGCTGTATGATCCACAAAATCCAAGTACACTGGCCAAGCTGACCCCTCCTGTTGCCTTCAGGGAGTGTCTGACCATGTTCCTCAATGAGTGCAGGGGGACAGCTGCCATCTTACCATGGGTTGCACGGAAGCTTCTCCTTGGGCACCTTCTTCCCCTTGTTCCTCAGCAACAACCAGCACCGCTCTCCTTCACCAGCACAGGTCTTCTCCCTTAAGTCCTCCTCTGCTCAGGTGTTAAATCAGTTATTTAGTGTATTAATCATTCTGATGGCTCCTTGCCTGGTTTTGGAGCAGGGGAAGCTTCCAAGCTTCTTACCAGAGACACTCCTGCAGCCCTTCCCCTGCTACCAAAAAAACCTACCAAACCAAACCAGCATACTAAACAAGACACATGAAAAACTGGTGAATAAAATTAGTTGTAAATCCTTGAATGATAAGACCTGAGAGAGTCCTACTGAAGCCAATGGTCAGAGAATCACAGAATCAAAGAATCTTAGGAGTTGGAAGGGACCTCAAAAGATCATATAGTCCAACAACCCTGCTAGAGCAGGGTCACCTAGAGCACATCACACAGGAACTTGTCCAGGCAGGTTTTGAATGTCTCCAGCGAAGGAGACTCCACAACCTCTCTGGGCAGCCTGTCCCAGTGCTCTGTCACTCTCACAGGAAAGAAGTTTTTTTCTGATGTTTACATGGAACCTTCTGTGTTCCAGTTTGTCTATTCCTGTCACGATCCGTGACCTATTATATCTCCTTATTGGAGTGTATTAACTTATCAGGATTTGCTGAGAGATCCACACGTGGGTATCGCCTCACACAGAGGATACAGGAACTTATGTCCTGACTTTTTTGAGTGAATAACTCGCTCAGTGCTTACTAAATTTCTAACAACAGCAAGGTTTATTGTGGGGAAAACAAAGCAATTTGGGGCAGGAGGTTCAAAAGGAGTGATTACAACACATTAAACATATATGGGTACACCTTAGTTACACATCTTATCCACGTGAGGGAAGCAGAGGGGAGGGATTTGCCCGAATGGCTGGATTATATTTTCCCCTATAAGCTGGGGTAGCCGGAATTGTCTCACCACGGCAGTGCAGGT
>NW_009951800.1:479594-490434 GCF_000747805.2 Chaetura pelagica | reverse complement strand
TACACACAGAGGGGGTTCAGCGCAGCGTGGAGACACCGTTTTAAGTCAGTTTTGTCGGCTGACTCAAAGGACATTTCATGTTCGTGTAAGGAAATACCTGGTCCTTCACAATTCCCTCATCCAGGTTGTTGATGAAGATATTGAACAGTACCAGTCCCAGTACCAACCCCTGAGGGACTCCACTAGTCACACACCTCCAACTAGATTTTTTCCCATTGACCACAACTCTGTGACTTCCTCCTTTCAACCAGTTCACAATCCATCTCACTACCTCATCATCAAGACCATACTTCCTTAGCTTATCTATGAGTATGCTGTGGGAGACAGTGTCAAATTCTTTACTGAAATGAAGATAAACCACATCTACCGCTCTACCATCATCTATCCACGTAATTACTTCCTCATAGAAGGCTATAAAGTTGGTCAAACATGACCTTCTCTTGGTAAAACCATGTTGACTGTTCTTAATGACCACCTCATCCTTGATATGCCTAGAGATAGTGCCATGAACAACTTGTTCCATCACCTTTCCAGGGATATAGTTACCCGGGTCCTCCTTCTTGCCCTTCTTGTAGACTGGAGTAACATTTGCTATCCTCCAGTCCTCAGGCACCTCTCTTGTTGCCCACGACTTCCTGAAGATGATGGAGAGTGGCCTAGCAATGACCTCCACCAGTTCCCTCAGCACCCACGGGTGTATTCCATTCGTAACCATTGATGTATGGATGTCTAGATTACTTAACTGATCCCTAATCTAATCTTCATCTATCAAAGCAAACTCCTCTTTCATCTTGACTCGTTCTGGGGCTTTAGGGATCTGCGGCTTCTGGGGAGAGTCTGCAGCAGTAAAGACAAAGGCAAAGAAGGCATTCAGTACCTCTGTCACCAGAGCACCCACCTCATTCAGCAGTGGGCCTATATTGCCTCTAGTGTTAGTTTTATCTGCAACGTATCTGAAGAAGCTCTTTCTGTTGTCTTTGACCTCACTAGCAAGGTTTAGTTCCAAGGAGGCGTTAGCTTTCCTTATTGCCTCCCTACATCCTCAGACAACAGTCCTATATTCCTCCCAAGTGGTCAGCCCCTCCTTCCATGATCCATAGATTCTCTTTTTCCACTTCAGTTTGCCCAGCAGTTCCTTATTTAACCAGGCTGGTCTACTGGCTTCCTTACTTGATTTCCTACCCACTGGGATGCTCTGATCCTGAGCCTGCAAGAAGTGGTCCTTGAATGCTGACCAACTATCTTGAGCCCCTTTACCATCTAGTACCCTGTCCCATGAGACTTCCCTTAGCAATTGATTGAAGAGACCAAAGTTGGCCCTGCAGAAGTCCAGGGTTGTGGTCCTGCTAGGTATTCTGTTCCTCCCACACAGGATCCTGCACTTCACCATCTTGTGGTCACCGCAGCCAAGACTGCCATTGACAGTCACTGCTTCAACCAGACCCTCCTTGTTGGAGAGTACAAGATCCAGCAGAGCTCCTCTCCTAGTCGGTTTGTCCACCATTTGTATCAAGAAGTTATCATCAATGCACTGGTGGAACCTCCTAGACTATGAATGGCTGGCTGTGTAGGCCTTCCAGCAAATATCAAGGTAGTTAAAATCTCCCATGAGGACTAAGGCCTGTAGTTGTGAGGCTGCTTTCAGCTGCCTGTAGAAAGCCTCATTAACTCCTTTGTCCTGATCAGAAGGTCTGTAATAGACCCCCACAGCTGTATCACCCATGCCAGCCTTCCCCTTAATTCGTACCCACACACTTTCCACTTGCTCCTCATTGGCCCCTGGACAGAACTCAGTACATTCTAGTTGCTCTATCACATAAAGAGCAACTCCGCTGCCTACCTTCACTGACCTGTCTTTCTTGAAAAGGACAGAGACATCCATGACCACATTCCAGTCATGTGAGCTGTCCCGTCATGTCTCTGTTATTGCCACCAGATCATAACCTTTAGACCACACAGAGACCTCTAACTCCTCTTGTTTATTCCTAAATTTTACCTTATATTATAAGAATAATTTCCATTCTAAGACTATGCCTGACCTTTCACTAATTTAAAAAAAAAAAAAAAAAAGTAGAAGAAGTAAATTTCTTGGAAATAAATTTTTAAAACTTCAACGTGAAATGGCTATGTCCTTTAAGCCATTCATGTGTTAATTTTGGACTCATGTGAACTGACATGTATGATCAACATTTTTGGATTTGTATTATTAAATATGAGTGGAACTAAACATTATTAAAATCTCTGTTGTTCTGGGCCTTTAACATTATTTAATCCCATGATGGCTTTGTTTTTGAAAGCATAGTTCTTGAGATTTTAGGTTAAAAAGACAGTATTCAATAAAACAGAGAAGTTTCCATGGTGTTTAAAGCCAAGGTTATAAATTATTCCATAGACCTCATGTTTATAATAAACATCTGCAAAGTGTATTTTAAGATTTTTTAAAATATCCTGTTAGAGAAAAGTTATTTATACACAGGCATTTTCTGCTTTGAATTGCCTTGATGCCTTCACATTCAAAGGATTTTACATCAGTAGAAGACATGACACAATGCTTAATGTTCTTCTCTGGAAAAAAACCCAAATAATTTCTACAGGGTAGCTGATTTTCTGAAGAATTCCAAAGCCCATAGGAACCACCCCCTTCAGGCACTTCTATAGAATGAGAAGGTGTGGCTCCTTGCCAAGGCATGCAGTTTTTCTTGAGTTACCACAGTGTATTATCAGAAATTACAACGTCACAATTTTTAAAAATAATGAAAGGAAGACAAAGAGCACATTACTGATTTAGAATAAGAACCTGTTGTAAAGTCAGTATTAGAGTATTGCAATTGGTAATTTACTGCTATAAGCAGTTCTGTAGCTCATTATTTTCTACACAAAGCCACTTTAAAACCTCTCATATGCTTCACTTAGCATTAGGCAATTACTATTTCCTCTTCAGTTTTCATCTTCTTAAGTCTTTGAACTCTTAAACTACAGTGTTCTGACAATTTTTATAAGACCACAGGAAAAGCAAAACATTTTTACATTTTTTGCTCATCACATCACAATCATTTTTAACTGATGTTTTGTAGCAATTTCTTATACTTTTTTTTTTTTTTATTAGTGAAAGGTCAGGCATAGTCTTAGAACTGCAAGTGTTTCATAAAGTAAGGTAAAATTTAGGAATTTGTATATTTACTGTGAACTTAGTTACTTATACAAAAAACACTGTTTGGTTTAGAAAGGACAGAATTATATAGATGGAAGAAGAGTAGGGGAGCCATTGTGAGGTATTTTGGTTGTGTTTCATTCTTCAAAGAATATTCAAAGTGTTGAATAATGAACTAAGTATTAGAAATAATAAAATCTACAATTATTTACCCGTACATAGCACGTGGGATACGTAATATGTACGTTCATGTTTTATGTCAATTTAGACATTTTGAAGTTCCTTTTTTAGCCATTTCTTCCCCTAGAATTGACAAAGTTCACATGGAAAAATTTGGTGTATGTATTAAAAATACTTTTGATTACTGTTTGTATGAAAAGTCAAAGAAAATATTGCTAACACTGATATTTATTCTAACTGTTTGAAATTGAATATTGAAGGTTTTGTAATAGGAAAGATACAACATCAATGAAGCACTGGAAGGCACTGAGAAGAGCAACTAAGAAAAAAATCTACTAAATAATTTTATTTATAAAACATAATGTCCTAAAGCTTCAGAATAAATTTTAGCATCTGATATTTATCAATAACTCATGAAAGAAGACTCAACATTAAACCTACCTGATTTTGTTGTTTCTTAATCCAGAACTGATCATGTAGCTCAGCTGAACTTTAACTCATATCCTGCTTTTTTATTAATATTATTGAATTAATATTGTAAGGTAACAAAATCTACATTCAGCTTTGTTTACTATAATGGAATTTTAAAGGCAAAAACTGTTTAGAATACAATCTTGGCCCAATGGAATCACTTGACAAATACTTCAAGGCATAGAAATAATCTGAGGAACTGTTAAAGTACAGAATGCAAAAGACTGCAGGCATTGCATGGGATGATGACAAGAAAATCAAGACCAGAAGCAGATGATGCATTTCAGATGAAATTTTTTTAAGTAATAGTTAAATACTGGCAAAAGTTTGAAGGACTCCTAAACATTACCATATTACAGTTTCAGATAAAAGAATATTGTTACAGTGGTTGCAAAGAATTTAACATTTGCATTAGGGAACATTTGAAGTTTAGGGGAGACCTAGCTATCTTAATTTTTCATTAATGCCAAAGTTTTGTAAGCAATTTAACTCAAAGGAAATATAGTACACTGAGTATTTATATAATATTTTTATATCAGAAGGTTTTTTCACAACACAGATATCAAAAGAAAATGTCAATAGATCTATTTAATAATTCTTTCACTGTCTTATTAGAGAAAAATATTCTAGCTACAGTTAATTTCCCATATGTGAATCTATCCATTTTAAACAACATTTAAGGAAGATATGCTCTATCTACTTTGTATATAGACATAAAGAGAAAAGCAAATTACAGTAGAAGTAATAAAAAATTATATTATCAGTAGATTTTAATGGGTTTAGAAATCACAAAATCGTTCAGGTTTTTTTACTTATTCCTTAAGACATATGTCAATAGCTGCAAGTTGGAACACAGAACTGGAAGGATATATTGGAATATCAAGTAATTATTTTCTATCAGTGACAATCATGTCCTAAATATTTTTCAAAAACATTCCAAGGAGCTTCTTACAAGTAGCCTTTTACAAGTAGCCATGATATTTCCTTCTAAAAACTAAGCAGTATGTAAGATTTTTACTTCTACCTTAACCAGAGAACTTTCAATAACTTTTCCATAACTTTCCAGTGATCAACTTCCTGATGAGAAATACGATTTTCAGGATGAAACCAATTAAATGCAAAATTTGAGAATCTGTTTCTCTCCTTGGACTACAGATGTTTGCATTTTCCTTAATACTAACAGTCCAGAAGCATCAGCTTTGACTTCTGAGTTCCTGATTTCTCTATGCCCAATTGAAGACTTTGATATTTCCTTTGATAGGGCTGGTCCATAGAGGCAGATGAAGTCAACAGAAACTGTACTTGCATTTTCAAAGTGCACTCTAATAATAAGAAACTTAAAAACACCAACCCAAACCCAAACAACTTAATTCTGTCAGAAATTTTGTGAGTCTAGTGTAGATACTTTCTCTTTCAAGCTTTTTTCTTTTTCTTTTCCCATTTGTAAAAGGTGATAGCAAAATCATTTGCCTTGGATAGGGTTTTCACCTCCAAAATCTGGTGTAAATACTCTACACGTATGTATCAGAAGAAAACCCACATGTATGTAAAGAATTCGTTCTTTGGAAAATAGTTTGAATGGCATTAAATAAGATGGCCAAGGGTTACACAGTGATCTAAGGAGAGGAAAGGAACATGGAAAATATATACTGATTTTTCACTGAATATCATTCCTCCTGTTTATGGTATGAGTCCCAGAATATAAGGAAAACACAACCTGTAAATATAGAAAGAAAAGCTATAATGGCATTCAAATCCAAAGGTAACAGTCATTTTCTTGCCAGCTGAATTTGTCACGTTAAAAATGTGTCCCCTCAGTGTGAGGGGACAGACCCTAATTTCTGTATATGCTGTGCACTTCTAATATTTTGATAAAGAGACATTTTCTGTACAGGTTCAGAAGATTAACAATCTGTGAGCATTCTTTCTTCTCTGCAGCCAGACTAACAGTCCCAGGTCTGCCACTTTTCCTTCTGCATCCTCACAAGCCAGCACACAGCTGGAGTTAATCTGCTGTAAGAATGTCCCAGTAGCAGGTATTTCCCCTTTGGAAGAAAAATAATTTGACACTTTGTATTGTTGTTAGTTGCCACGGTTTTTCTGGCTCAGTCTAGTCAAGGAGTGGCTCTTGCTTTGCACAGTGCTATTCAATCACTATTTAAATCTTAAAGCAAAAGCCTTCCATAAGAAGACAGCCTAAGACAATCTAGTGCAAAAGAAAATCACAGAATCACAGAATGTTGGGGGTTGGGAGTGAATTCTGGAGATCATCTAGTGCAATCATCATGCCAGAGCAGGTTCACCTACGGCAGATTGCACAAGATGGTGTCCAGGTAGGTTTTTAATGTTGACAGAGGCATCACAACTGCTCTGGGCAGCCTGTTCCAGTGCTATGTCACCCTCTAAGAAAAGAAGCTTCTCCTCATGTTTAGATGGAACTTCCTATGTTCATGTTTGTGCTCAATACCTCTCATTCTGTCACTGGGCACCACCAAAAAAAAGACTTGCCCCATCCTCCTGATACCTACCCTTCAAGTATTTGTAAGCACTGACAAGATCCCCTCTGAGTCTACAGACTAAAAAGACTCAAGTCCCTCAGCCTTTCCTCATAAGAGATATGTTCTAGTAGCCTAATCATCTTCATAGCCTTTTGCTGTACTCTCTCCAGCAGTTCCCCAGCTTTCTTGAACCAGGGAGCCCAGAACTGGACACAATATTCCAGATATGGCCTTGCTAGGGCAGAGTAGAGTGGGAGGATAACTACCCTCGATCCACTTGACACACTCCTCTTGATGCATTACAGGATGCCATTGGCCTTCTTGGCCACAGGGTAGATTGCTGGTTCATGGTCATCCTATTGTTTATTTGGACTCCCAGGACTTTTTCCACAGAGCTGCTTTCCAGCAGGTCAGCTCCTAACTTGTACCAGTGCATGAGGTTATTCCTCTCTAGGTGCAGCACCCAACACTTGCCCTTGTTGAATTTCATCAGGTTTCTCTCTGACCAACTTTCCAGCCTGTCCAGGTCATGGATGGTAGCACAGCCCTCTGGTGTGTCAGCCACCCTTCCCAGTTTTGTATCATCAGCGAACATGCAGAGGGTACACTCTGGCTCTTAATCCAGTTAATTGATAATGTTGAACAGGACTGTTCCCAGTACTGACCCTTGGGGAACACCATTTGTGTTATAGACTTCTAACTAGACTTTGTGCCTCTAATTATAACCCTCCGAGCTCTATTTTCCAGCCAGTTCATCCCATTGTCCATTCATCTAACCCAGGCTTCCTAAGCTTGATTTTGAGGATGCTGTGGGAGACAATGTCAAAAGCCCTGCTGAAGTCAAGGTAGACAACATCTACTGCCCTCCCTTCATCTATGTAGTCAGTTATGCCATCGTAGAAGGCTATTAGATTAGTCACGCATTACTTCCCTTTGGTTAGTTCATGCTGAGAGAACCTTCTTTTATACTTCATAGTCTTTGAGATTATGCCCAGAACGAGCTGTTCCATCATCTTCCCGAGGATGGAGGTGAGATTGACTGGCCTGTGGTTTCCTGGGTCTTCCTTCTTGCCCTTTCTGAAGACTGGAGTGATGCTGGCTTTCCTCAAGTCCTCAAGTACCTTGCCTATTCTTTGAGACTTTTGAAAGATGATGGAGAGTGGCCTAGCAATGACTTCTGCCAGCACCCTCAGCACTCATGAATGTATTCCATCAGGGCCCATGAACTGATCTCTAACTCAATCCTTCTCCGCCAACAAAACATCCTCCTCCATCCAGACTTTCTCTGCTATCTCTAAAGTCTGAGACTCCTGAGGTTTGGCCTAAGCAGTAAGGTATTTAGTAGCTCTGCCTTCTCTGCATCCTCTGTCACCATGGCACCTGTGTCATCCAAAAGTAGCCCCCCCCTTTCTCTAGTTTTGCTTTTTCCTCCAATATATTTGAAGAAAACCATTTTGCTGACCTTGCTGTCACTTGCTAGGTTTAATTCCAAGGAGACCTTGGCTTTTCTGGTTTATCCTTGCACACTCTGATAGCATTTTTGTAATTTTCACAAATGGTTAATTCCTTGTTCCACATACTATAAACTTCCTTCTTCCACTTAAGCTTTTTCAGAAGCTCCCTGCTCAGCCATGCAGGTCTCCATCTTCCCTTGCTTGATTTCTTGCTCTTAGGGATACCCTGATCCTGAGCTTGAAGGAAGTGGTACTTGAATATCAACCAGCTTTCTTGAGGCCACCTACCTTCCAGAGCCCTAAACCATGGGATTTCTCCAGGTAGTTTCCTGAATAGGTCAAAATCAACCCTCCTGAAGTCCAAGGTTGCAATCCTACTTATTGTTTTGTGCATACTACCCATGATCCTGAACTCTACCTTCTTGTGATCACTACAGTCAAGGCTGCCCCAAACCTTACTGTTCTTCACCGGTCCCTCTTTGTTTGCCAGTACCAGGTCCAGTAGTACAGCTCTCCTTGTTGGCTCCTCCACCACCTGAGTCAAAAACTTATCATCAATATACTAGAGAAACCTCCTGGACTGTACTGTGTGGCCATCCCAGCAGGTATCAGGGTGACTGAAGTCCCCCATGAGAACCAAGGCTTGTGATTGTGAGCTCAGTCTCAGCTATCTGTAGAAGGTTTCATCAAATTACTTATCTGATCAGATGGCCTGTAAAAAAAACCCATAACAGTGTCTCTTATAATAGCCTGCCCCTTAAACCTGCAAACTCTCAACTCGCTCTTTATCTGCCCTCCAGGGACAACTCAATACATCCCCATCACTCTCTCAAATAAAGAACAACTCCACCACCCGGCTTTGCTGGCCTATCTTTCCTTAAAAGGATAAAGCCACCCATGTGAGCATATCAGTCCTCTGAGCTATCTCACCATGTCTCAGTAATTGCAAGGAGATCATGGCCCTGCAACCATAGATATTCAGTTCATCATGTTCATTCCCCATGCTGGGTTAATTGGTGTATAAGCATTTCAGAGAGGGAGTTAAGCATGTAGTTGTCACCCTTGAAGGATGGTAGACCTTCCAGTTCTCAAAACTACCATCACACTGACCTTCAAGTGCTTAGCTACTATACCCAGGCACCTCTCGAGCAATCCCAATTACATCCCCATCACCTTTCTAAACTGCCCACATTCAGTTGCGCAGAGAAAGGAGAGGGAGCTATTTGTAGCAGGGGCTCTGTCTGCCTGCTGGGTTTCTATCATGGGAGGCAGGGTGTGACTCCAAGCACCTATCTCTCTTTCACATTCCCTGATAGCCCTCAACCTATGTACCAGCTCCCTGAGCTCCATCCTCTACCACAGCATACTTCCCACAGGCATGCTCACTGCTGTCGTCTCACACCAGCATAAGAGCAGAGTAGTCCCTGCAGCTCGACACCTGGGTTGCAGCATATTTCCAGGCAAGTTCCATCTGGGAAGCCGCATGGGAGCCAGTAGATGCAGAGGTCAGGGATGCCATGGTCACCTGCCGAGCGATTGTCATTGCTTCCTCACTACGTTTGCAGGCTTTCAGCACCCTGCCTCCTCAAACTGCGACACCATCCCCTGGCTGACTTGCTATGTCCTGTTTGCCCACCCTGTTCACCATGCTCCTCGTTGTTGGGCAGCCTCTAATGGCAGTGAGGGTAGCCACTGGTTCTTTTGTTACCACTTCTTCAATTTTGAATATTTGCCTTCATTAACGGAATGACTGTTAAATGAGGCTGTTCCTTTATTCTCTCTGTAACCAGTTATTTGTCTCTCTTTGGGTTCACTATCTGAAGCCAGAGAGCTTGGATTTGAGAAGAGCTCCTTGAGTCCCACATGTTACCTTTTTTTTTTTTTTTTTTTTTTTTGTCCTTTGATAACTTGGTCTTTGGAGTGATGGTTTAAAAAAAATCTCTTCAATGTGGAAATGTACAGCTACCTGACTACCTCAAAGCATAGGTAAATCTTTGGATATATGGCATCCTTAGGAGATTGCAAGGGTATTGAACAGGTAAGTAATTATTGACTGTATCCAGTTCTTCAGATTAAAATTAAAAGCAAAAAAGATTTAATGGAGGATGGCATACAGTGCATTTAATCATATTGCAAAGGCTTTGCTTTATCTGATATGTGAGATCCTACTCTGAAGTTTGAAAGAAAAATCTGTGTTGTAGTTGAAATAATGTGACTAACAAACCTAATATAACCTGCTGCAAAGCTAATCTATATGTGAGCTGTATCCTTTGAAACAAGAATGAGATAAGAAATGTTAGTTCTGTATCATTCTTGTTACTAAGCTTGAAAGAACATGCAAAAAAAGGCATAACATTCATTATTTTAATACACTCTAGACTATTGTCCTGGTTTGAGCCAGGATGAAGCCAATTTTTCCTTTTACTGATTCTTTTTTCCTTCAGTAATCTTTCTTGTATCTAGCAACAGTGTGTTCTGCTAGGCTGATAAGACAGTGGAATGTTTTTCTAACTACTGAGGCTTCAAGGCTGCACCTGCACTCTGCCGGCTCAGACACTATGGGGAGATCTGTGACCCCCCCGTAGGAGGCTGAGTTAGACAGACAGCAAAATTGGCCGAAGATATTCCATTCCATATATCTACGTAAGCTCAGAGGAAGGTCAGAGATCACAGAAGACAACTTCCTTCCTTCTTCTCCCCTTCTCTTCCGTCCATGGCCGGCGTCCAGGGAGGACTCTGTTCATCCATCACCGTCGATCCTCAGGCTTGATCTCTTGTGACCCCATAACTCTCTGCTCTGTTCCAGCAGCAGCTCCGGGATTCCTCGGGACTCTTCCCAGTTCAGGGAAGTGCTGTGGGAGTTGCTGGGGTGGGGGGAGGCGAGAGGTTTTTTGCCCATACTTGAATATATCTGTATATAATTGTATATATTTTCTTGTATGATTCATTAGTGTTTTAATTAAAGCTGTGTAGTTTAGTTTTCAATCCAGCCAAGTCTCTCTCTTTTTCTCTCTCTCCTTCCCTACCTGGGTGGGAGGGGGAGGGGATCGAGAGCATTGTTGTCGGACCTGAGTCAAACGGTGACA
>NW_009951800.1:453734-465422 GCF_000747805.2 Chaetura pelagica | reverse complement strand
ACACTGAGTACATGGGACTAGTAACATTGGTGAGCAAAAAACCATCAACTGTTTAATAGCCCGAGATAGAAGTTTTTGGAGTTGATTTGTCCCTTACCTTCTTAAAATATTTTTGCAAAGTGACTGGTTGCAGTGAGTTAAATTAAAATGTTGGAACAATTAAGCGTTTTCAGTCCTAGAAGTGAAAGTCCTTATTTCAGTTTAGCTTTACCTCAATTTCCTGATGCACTTTCTTTGTCTGATAGAGGCCAATACACCCACATACATCTACAAACATTCAACAAAGAGATGAACTGATGAACGCGTTTCTCTTCACGGCTGAGAAGGGAGGGATTGATATCACCAAGACACACTGATACAAACAAGCTCATGGAGCTATATAAATGTGTAATTAGTGAAATGAGACCTTCTATACTTAACACTTGGCAACTGGTATCTCTAGTGTGTGTTTCAGTAGACTTTTATGGAAAATGGACATTTTAGATTTGTGTGGTTGGTTTCAATGGGGAGGAAAGAGTTGGGAAGAAAGTGTCTGGGCAGTTAATACTCTGACGGAGAGAATAACGCTTAGCAGACATAGCAGTTTGTTAAAGGTGGACTTAAAATTCTCTGGGCCCTTAAATACTAAAATATTATTTATGTTGTACTCATGGAAACTTTCTCTTTGATGTATCCATCTAAAAACTTAGACTTAAGCTTGTCTTTGTGACTTACCTCATCACCAAGCTGAGCAGGCTCAAGAGCAAACTCTGCCAAGAGCGCAGGCAGGCCATGGGAAAAACATTGTGTTTTGATTTGTGCCTGTAAATCTTTCTCAATGTTTATTTCTGTGAAAGCTGCAATTTCAAAAATAAGGTTATCTGAGCAAAACCTGCCTATTGCTTTTCTTCTTTGTTGTGTTGTAATGACATCAACTTAAATAATTTCCCCTCAGTTCAAGAATCAGCCACCCTTGTGCTGAACAGTCAGTGAGAATCTGGAGCCAATGCCTAGGTGAAACAGGCAGTTCTTATTTTCTTCACAACTTTAAGTTTCAGTCATACAAATATAGTAGGATAAAAAATGAAGTAGCAGAAATAGTCATAAAGCAAATCCTGAACTTCTGAATTTTGTCAGATTAAAAAGTAAGTAAGTTTCTAGTTTATGGTGTTTGGTAGCCTTCCCTAAAGCAGACAAGGAAGGACCTTGTTCTAGGTAACTAAATGAAGGCAAAAATGTAATAAATTAAGCACCTTTTATTTGTCATCAACTGGCACAGGGCTTATCTGGGTTAAAAATTTGACTCTCTTTTTTGTGTTGGAGCAGCTAAAGTCTGATGTGACCTCTCTGGTCGACTTTCCATGGTTATAGAAAAGGCAGCACAGTGGTGGAACCTGGAACTGAATTATGACCAAGCACCCTGACCTGTGTTGTATGTAGTCATACAAGTATAAAAATCTCTATGGATAGATATACCTCCAAGATGTAGATTTTATTGCATTATATTAATTTTGTTCTGTAAAGTAGTAATCTTGTGGCTCATTTGTATTTTGTTTATAAAGTAAATTATTTTTATGATGTTTCTTTGGCACCAAATAAACCTAAATCTTGCCAGTGTAACTGATTATCCTTGTAACAGCATCTTTGAGATACCAATGTACGCACTGCCTTATCTTGTGCTTCATCTGACCGTTCTGTTGAATTTAATATCCTTTGTGGTTGCTAGTGATGTGTTTTTGTTATACAGAGTGAGGGGTTTTGGCTCTTGTTTATTTCTCTGGTTTATTCCCATTCACTCTGTTCTGTCCTCTCAAAGAAATAACTGCATTAAACAGAAAAAACACCCAAGGAGATAAACTAAAGCCCAGAAGCACAACAGGAGTTGTGGCTGCTTGAAGTATTCGGAAAGCATGCTGCAAGCTGCAGTACCTTTACCACTTCCATGTGGTTTGACAGTCAAAAAGGCTGACAAATGAACTGCTCATTGTGAACAAATACAGAAAAATCTTTTTTACCCCTTTCCAGCACAATTAACATCTGTGTGACTTACATAAAATATTGATAATAGGGGAAGGTTTAGTCATTTGGAGATGCTTGCAGCATTGTATCCTCTTTCAAGGCTTGAGTGTTTTGTGATTCATATCTCTAAAGCAGTAGAAAACTAATCAGATAATTAGAAAAAAAACAACCCATAAAGATGGGGAAGGGTATGAGAATTCATAGAATCATGGAATTGTTTAGGTTGGGAAAGATCGTTAAGATTATTAAGTACAACCATTAACCTAAGTCTACAAAGTCCACTGCTAAACCAAGTCCCTGAGTGCCATATCTACACAACTTTTAAACGTGACAAGGGATGGTGACTCCACCACTTTGCTGGGCAGCGTGTTCCAGTGCTTGACAACCCTTTCTGTGAAGAAATTTTTTCTAATATCCATCCTAAACCTCCCCTGCTGCAATTTGAGTCCCTTTCCTCTTGTCTTACCGCTTGTTACTTATGAGAAGAGACCGGCTCTTGCCTTGCTACAACCTTCTTTCAGGTAGCTGTAGAGAGCAGTAAGGTCTCCCCTCAGCCTCCTCTTCTCCAGGCTGAACAGCCCAAATTCCCTCATCAGTTCCTCATAAGATTTACCCTCAAGACCCTACAGCAGCTTCCTTGCCCTTCTCTGTACCTGCTCCAGCACCTCAATGTCCTTCTGGGCATGGAGATGAATGTGTGAAAGTCCTTCGTGTACATTAGTGGGAAATCTCAGAGTTCAGTGGAAACTGATGATTTAAGGCAGTTCATGCTAACCTGGCTGGCTTTGCACTGGAAGGATGAGACTCTCTAATAAGGGTGCTGAGGTCCTGACAGTACCCAGTGCTGAACAGTTGTGAGGGGCCAGTATCCTGTTCAGCCACTACCGTTGGGTTTAGAAGAGAATGAACTGGTTGCAGGACACCATCTATGCTCGTGGATGTGTTACAGTTCTTGGCTGTATGGCCATGACTGTAACCTCGCTGTATCTGCCATGCTGAGCACCAGTGTTATACCCATTTGTGCCACCATTTGTCAGTTTAGCTCCCACAGCTTGGAGGTATAAAGGAGAATGTGGAGTGTAATTCTTCTGCATGATAGCACTCTGGTTTCTCAATGAGTGTTTTCTGTGATGTGTGATGTCTGATTTGGCTTTCAGGGACATGAAAACCTGTGTGATTTCTCTGTGAGTAATTTAGTTCAATTTTCATGCAGTTCTACTACAGTGCTCTTATGGTTGAAAAGTAAAATAAAGCAGAAACAGGAAGAGAGATTTCTTCTCTTAACTGAATCTCTCTATCCACAAAAGTAGGTGGATGAGAAGACCTCTCTCTTCCCAGCATCAAGGAGAGAGAGTTTCAGAAGGTCTCTTTTTTTGGGCAAGAGGTACATTTAATTACAGGAGGCAGCAAGCAATTTGTAGTAAGTTTTCATTATGATTTTTCACAACTTAGTGAAGCCTCCTGTGATATGATGGTGGAGCTTTACAATGCTGAGGGCAGCTGATGCTGTGAGAACCTCTGCAGAACTCACCTTTGCAGAACTCATCTCTCCTGCTTTGGCAAGGGGATTGCTGGGTTACACATTTCCTCTGTGCTGTGCTGGCCCTGCCTGAGCAGCATGGCAGGCAATGTACAACTCAAGGCACCGGTGCTATGGTTGTGCAAGTATGGGCCCCAGATCCTATAGGAAACAGGGAGAAGAAAATGGGCTTTTCTGGAGTGTATCTCCTCTCCTCTTAAGGACATCAAATGAGCCTCTTTCTGTAGTTGTTCGTTTCTACTCATCAACTGTAAAGAGAGGCTAGGGGACAGGTTCATAAGATTAGCTAGACAAATCCCAGCCTAAAATGTCTGATAAATGTTTTAGGCTTGGGATGTCTCCAGCTATTTACTGATACTTTAGTGTTGTCCTGGTTTGAGCCAGGATGAAGCCAGTTTTTCTTTTTACTGATTTTTTTTTTCTTCAGTAAGCTTTCTTGTAACTAGCAACAGTGTGTTCTGCTAGGCTGATAAGACAGTGGAATGTTTTTCTAACTACTGAGGCTTCAAGGCTGCACCTGCACTCTGCCGGCTCAGACACTATGGGGAGATCTGTGACCCCCCCGTAGGAGGCTGAGTTAGATGGACAGCAAAATTGGCCAAAGATATTCCATTCCATATATCTACGTAAGCTCAGAGGAAGGTCAGAGATCACAGGAGACAACTTCCTTCTTCCTTCTTCTCCCCTTCTCTTCCGTCCATGGCCGGCGTCCAGGGAGGACTCTGTTCATCCATCACCGTCGATCCTCAGGCTTGATCTCTTGTGACCCCATAACTCTCTGCTCTGTTCCAGCAGCAGCTCCGGGATTCCTCGGGACTCTTCCCAGTTCAGGGAAGTGCTGTGGGAGTTGCTGGGGTGGGGGGAGGCGAGAGGTTTTTTGCCCATACTTGAATATATCTGTATATAATTGTATATATTTTCTTGTATGATTCATTAGTGTTTTAATTAAAGCTGTGTAGTTTAGTTTTCAATCCAGCCAAGTCTCTCTCTTTTTCTCTCTCTCCTTCCCTACCTGGGTTGGGGGGAGGGGGGATCGAGAGCATTGTTGTCGGACCTGAGTCAAACTGTGACAACAATTTATGAGAGCAAAATAGCATAGTGTGTTCATTTTTCATGATAGGCATTATAAACAAGACAGCAAAGGAAATAATATCCATCTATTTCACTTGGCCTAAAGC
The DNA here is from genome assembly GCF_000747805.2 of Chaetura pelagica. NCBI lineage: Eukaryota > Metazoa > Chordata > Aves > Apodiformes > Apodidae > Chaetura > Chaetura pelagica. The sequence goes on along the minus strand of NW_009951800.1, from coordinate 460,706 downwards.
ATAACTGTTCTGATTAGAAAAACTCTTTTATTAAAAAACCAACCAACCAAAAAAAAAAAACCCAAAAAAACTCCAATAAAAAGTAAGTTTCATATTTAAAACTTATTTCTGGATCACCACTGACATTAAAGTTACCAAAACAAGAGCATTTCTTAAAAAAAACCCTAGAGTTTATTTACATGATAAAAAGAAGGTTTTTTGCCTTCTTGTGAGTTTTTTTGTGGTTTGTTTTTTGTTTAGTTTTTGTTGTTGTTGTTGGTTGGTTTGTTTTTTTGTTTGGTTGGTTGGGTTTTTTCAACAAATCCCTCAAAAGACACAGTCTTCTTCCTAGGCTGCACCACTTTCTGGAAGAGTGGTTCAAAATTAGCTTTGTTGAAGAACACCAAGAAAAAAATACAGGCAGTACCCTCAAAAAGAAAGGAGCTCAATACTGATACCTCAAAGTCAGGCACATATTGTACAAAGCAACACAGCACAGGGAATCCATGAACTGACACAGAATGAGATGATGTGTTGTCATAGTTATTTGTATACATGGCAATTTTTTATGATCTTGCCTGGACAAAACAAAGATCACACAACATCAGGTGCACAAGGAGGCACTGGAGCTGGTGTGTGGTCTTAGGAGAGATGGGGCAGAACCCCCTTGCTTTCCAACACTCCTCAATGCAGTGGGAAGCTGGTGCGGCTGGATTCTGCCTTCCCTCTCCTGGGATGATCTGCACAGCAGCTGCGCCCTCTGTTGTCCTGCAGGACCTGTGAAAGGTTTAAAGGTGATCTCAAATGGTGAAATTAAGACCGAAACGAGGTCAGATGTCATGTGCACAACAAACTTTACTGGAATAACACAACAAAGTCCCTAGAGCAGATAGGACAGGGAGGAAAACAGAGAGAGGGAAGAAAGGAGAAAGTAGAAATACAGAGGACAGCAAGCGAGAGAACAGTTACCACCACAGTCCAGTGACGTCGTTGGTGGGGAAGTTATACAGTTCTTGCTCACTGCACCCCCACTTTTCTCCCTGTACAAGTGAGAAAATCCTTCTATCTCCTCCATGCTCCTCCAGGGGGATATGGTGCTGGAGCTATGTCCTGCAGATAGTCTTTGGCCAATTAATGAGATTAGCCATTGCAAAACAGGGGGTTGAGACAACTGGCACCACAGGATTAGTTTATTGCAGTGGAGGTTCGGTCCTAGGAGGTGGCTTTAGGCTGGCACTCTTTATCTTTTCCTGCTTAGTCAGTGGTTTTCGTGAAATCTGAAGGCCTGGTTATCACTGGATATTCTGCTCCCAGCGCCAGCTGTAGAACTCCTTTGTGTCCAGTCTTAGCGTGTCCCACACTAAACTCCCCAGTTCTCATGTACACACGGCAGAGGGGTGGGGAGAGTAAAATGGTTGAGTGGGTTGCTGAGACGTCTCTTTAGTCCATCTCAAGACAGACAACAGATATCCTGAGTGCCTCAGTACATCACTTATGTCTTGGATTGTTCAAAACAAGCACTATACATCCTGAATGTCACACGTCTAACATGCATGTCACTCTCAGCTTCTTGCACCGAGTATCTGAAGATTTTATCCCAAAAAGCAACAAAATTAACATTTCAACATCTGGAAGATGTTTTCTCCAACTTGCAATAAATTCTTTTCTTCCCCACTGTGGTTTATAAAGATTGGCCTAGGGAACAGAGCACTCCAAAGCAAGAAAATTTTACAGGCTGCATTAACTAAAACATTATGATGTAACTTATTTAACACAAGCAACTTTGAAAATGCAACCATAAATTAGACTTAAACCTATTTCTTACTGTTCACTTATTTATATAAAAGGTAAGGAAGAAAATTTAAAATTTATTTGAAAATTTATTTCAAGGAAATTGATGCCCATCTGACAAGTTAGTGAAAGGCTTCATGGTGCCAATAATACAAAGAAAGAATTAATATTATTACTATTACTATGATGATGATGATTATTATTATTAAAAACACACCCAAAAAACCGAAACAAAACAAACAAACAAACAAAGGAACAAAACCCAAAACCAAATCAAAACAATGACAAAAAACTAACACAAAGACAACTAACTAAAAGAAACAAAAACCAGGAACCTCTTATTAATCAGAGATGTCTTTTCTGGAAAATTGTGAAAGTACTGAAAACAGATAGACCATTTCTAGAAACACTAGTACCTAATTTATCAAAAAAGGTGACTGTCCCTAAGCTTAGCTATAACAACATCTTTGCCAAACCTTAACATTTGTTAAAAGAATCTAATTTCTAATTGACTTGTCTGACCACAACATTGAGTTATCCTCATGTACATGTTCTTTATACTTGCAATTGTCTTTTAGACACCAGATACCAAAATGTTGTAACTGAACAGAAAATTCAGAAATACAAATCTGTGTATAACAGGAAATGCTAAGCACAACAGCAAATATAATTTCCCTCTCTTTAATTCCTTCTGGTCTATGAGATGACTCTAAGTCCAGGAATGGACCTGAGAAGCTATTAAGAGAGAAATTACTGTTTGGAAATAGAGCTCACTCTTGTACTCTCTGCAGGAACACTGCATATTTTCTAACATGCTAATTGCATTAAAAATACAAGTGAGTGCTTCAGTGATTTAACAAAACTTTCATGAATTAGTGTAGGTCAGGAACAGTCAGCTCATTCTGACTTGTGTCCATCACTAGTCTGGAAAAAAGCATCTTGATAGTTTCAAAATTTACAGTTAAACAAGTTAGCTAATACTGGGTTTGCTATGGAACAGGGGCTGTAGCATCCATTTTGGACCAGTCCAGGTCACCATATGTAGTACTTGGCAGGTCTTGAATGGAATACCCATAAATATTTCTGTAGAAATTTAAGACTAACTCACTAACATCTGGGAACACATACAAATTCCCTCTCCACATTTGGAATAAATTAAATTTATATTAAAAAAACAGCACAAAACAACCAAAAACAAGACAATGTATATAACCCTTATCTAATGAAGTAATCTGGCAATATTTTTAATACTGTTTTAGGGATTTTTTACTACACTGCAAAGGTAAACCAAGTCTAAACTGAATTGAATTTATACTATTAAAAAAAAATCTATAAAAGAAGTCAACCAAACAATCTCAAAGCAAAAAGAAGTGACAGTCACATTCATCACTAAATTTATTTCAAAGTTGAGAATATATTTAATATTCCTTCTATGCAAAAACTGCCCAAGACACTGTACCTCCAGTGTTGTAATTCTACCTACATATGATGAGGCTGTAGGCTAATTTAACCGCAAAACCCATATTAAACTGTTAAACAATAGATATTAAGAGAAAGACTGACATCAGTATTGACACTTACTGACAGTAGTGCAATGTTGTTAAAAGAATAAAAAAAGGCTTGATTTCAAACACCAGTATTTCTTCCCCACCCCTCTCTCCTCCCTAGCTCTTCTCCTCCCACCACCAGCTGCCAACATATTTTAAACTAACAGGCTTTTTTCCTTCTTCCTTCCCTCTCTCCATCTAATTTTGAGTGTTTATTTATTAGGTATAATTCAATCTGCTGTCTATTCAGCCTCCCCTGTGGGGGCGGGGCATAGATGTCATAGATCTCCTGGTAGTGCCTGAGCTGGCAGGGCAAAGACGTGGCCTTGGAATCTCAGCAGTAACATAAAAATTCCAGTGTTATGAGTCCACTAGCTGGAACACTTGCTGCTAGTCAGAAAAGAGTTTACTGAAAGAAAAAAAAAATCAGCGAAAGGAAAATTGACTTCATCCTGGCTCAAACAAGGACAAAAGGCTGTTAAGTCCTTAGAATAATCAGGAAGATTTCACAGAGTGCTGCCACTCAACATGCTTAAACCTCTAGGTCCTACACTATCTTTGGTTTTTGGTGGTTCCACATTTGGATTCACTACATGTAAGGTATTTCCTGCAGTCCTCATGAGGCCAGCTGGGTCCAGCGCTTGCAAGATTTTCTTCAGAAAGTGTAGTCAGTGGTGAGCAGAACAACCTAATGTAACTTTTCTAAATATATGCATAGCCTTATCAAAGGGATTACAGGGTCATAATCTAATAAAAGTTCTGGTTAGGTTTTAATCCTAGATACTTCAGTTTCCTTGGGGTCTAGAAAAATCTGTTCATTCTGAATGAGCATTTAGAATTTTTTTGTGTCATCTTAAGTGTTTACAGAATATTATCCTGTCAGATTTATCTTTTTCTTTTCATGTACCTTGAATTAATGATTTAATTAACCAAGTTAATTATTTAATGAATGAAATGCAAACATCCCTGCTACTGTCATCTCAAATGTAACATTAAGGCCAGTACTGATAATAAAATCTCATATTACTTTTATACTTTTAGCAGGAAAGCACTGACCCATGAAACAAAGGAATTTTATTGAGAATTTTTTCTTTCCATTTACATGGGCTTAATGAGATTCAATTCTACTGCCACAGGTCAAAAAGTCGATTTCAAAATACATTGATAATGTGCCAGAATTGGATGTTGTATTTTTCATGAAGATATAATTTTGACTAATACATCCTACTTAATTAGGTATTTAACCACTTAGAATTAGGAAAAGGCTACTGATGTGATGAAACATGAAAATAAAATGTAGTTTGGACTAAAATTTCCCTGATATGTGTACATTTCCTTGTTTTATTCCAAAGTCCTCAGCATCAACACCTACAAAGCTTATCTTTCCTTTTCTTATTGATACACATATTACTTCCTCACTTGTCGTTTCACTGCATCCATCTTTACCAAAATAAAAGAATTCGTTACTTCTGAGGAGCATGAAAAAATCTGCATTGACCTTCAAACACTGCATAGTTTAGACTGAAAATTTAATTTAAAGTGAATGCAGAGTCTAGACTGAAAATTAACATCATTGCTATAAAACTACTCCCACTAAATTCTCATCCATATGGACCTAAACATGATACAGGTATCCATGTGATACATTAAAAAGCAGTACGTTTAACGTATCATTGTCATAAGATTGGTGGATCACAAGACATGTGCCCTTAAACCTGTCATCATCTATAAGCAGATTAATCGGAGAACTGTAGTAAACCCTAAGTCAGAATTTATTACTTTTAATGGTTAGTAAAATGATACAAGCTTTTAGTGTTGAAAACAGAGTGAAATTTTCAATAGGTCCCTGTTCTGTAATAGCCTGAATATTAAGTTTTAAATTATCAAGGCTGTTAAATACAACTATTTTTCTATTAGATTTCCATTCCTAAACTATTTTACATCTTTATGTAACTGCAGTAAAAATTAAGTTAAGCATAGAATGTAGAAAAAGTGAAGAAGGAAGAGAAACAAAGGGATTTTATATTAAATCCTGAAAATGAAGAGAAACATTTCAGAAATGCCGCAATACTAGTTCACTGTTCAACTTGCAGATGTGGGCCTGATTACTAAAGCGCCATACAAAACCACAGAAAAGAGGTCATGAATTCACTCCAAGAGTTGCATGAGAATAAGGGAATCAGGTTTGACCTATCTGGCATGAATGTTCCAGTTCTTATATGTGGAACCTGCATTAAAAATTCAAAATACACTTTCTGCATGTTTATCAAACCATCATATACTCACTTTCCTTGGGATTTTTAAGGCTACCAGAAGTCAACAATGTTTTTCTACATTTCAATTTGCTTTCTTCTCAAGTAACAGTGACAATACATTGTTCTTGAGAGATAGTTGTGGACTGATTCCTAACAGCTTTCAAGCAATGATATCGTAATGCTTAAGCAAGAACAAAACTATGCATTACGTATGCCGCACTCAAACCTTTTGCTTGTATTTCCCTGGGCAATAAAAGCCATATTATTTTAAGTATAGCATATGCCACAGATGTATAAAGTATCAAACTGTTACATACAAAGAAAAGTAAAACCTTGAGAAACATGCATTGCAAGAAAGGTTTTAGAATGTCTTACTGACAAAAAAAAAATATTTAAAAAAATCACAGAGAAAGGTAAAATAGTGAAGTATCACACAGTTCTCCAGAAGATCAACAAGAAGGATTAATTTGTTCTGCTGAAAGACAAGTCTTATCCCACAAAGTGGTTTTTTCTTTCAAACTTCAATTATAAAAGAGCTAGCTAGTTTTCCAAACCTCTGGTCTTGTTTTCCCCTCAAAGAAAGAACTGCCAGGTTTTTTTGCTTTAATGAAGACAATGCTGCAAAACATTCATGTTGCTGTTGTTATTAAAAGCATTTGAAAGAGGTAAATATAATAATCATGACATCTAAAAGAAAAAGATGAAGTTGTATCATGAAAAAAATGCAGAAGGAGTTTGATTGAAAGACCCAGTGAGGAGAAAGAGAAAACAAAAGAGGAAAATCAAAACAGTAAACATGTTAATATTTTAAATATGAATACCTATGACAATTTTTAGGGAAATATTAGTAATCAATTAAACTTGTGCACTACCCATTTTTAATATGAGCTTTTTAACACAAAAGCTACGGCTGAGGCATACCATTAAAAGATTAAAGAACCAGCTCAAAAAAGGGCATGGTGACTTCTTTCAATGGATGAAAAATTAAACATGTTGGGAAAAAATGAGTGGGGGTGTCACGATCCGTGACCTATTATGTCTCCTTATTGGAGTGTATTAACTTATCAGGATTTGCTGAGAGATCCACACGTGGGTATCGCCTCACACAGAGGATACAGGAACTTATGTCCCGACTTTTTTGAGTGAATAACTCGCTCAGTGCTTACTAAATTTCTAACAACAGCAAGGTTTATTGTGGGGAAAACAAAGCAATTTGGGGCAGGAGGTTCAAAAGGAGTGATTACAACACATTAAACATATATGGGTACACCTTAGTTACACATCTTATTCAAGTGCTGGAAGCAGAGGGGAGGGATTTGCCCGAATGGCTGGATTATATTTTCCCCTATAAGCTGGGGTAGCCGGAATTGTCTCACCACACGGCAGTGCAGGTAGGATGA